>NC_061111.1:86098708-86285012 GCF_002878395.1 Capsicum annuum
TAACACAATATTATAAATATACTATGAAGTATCTCAATCGAACAAGGGTTAAACCTAGCCTACCTCAACTCTGAAGAATGCTCAACAATCCGTTAAACCTTTGCTTTTTCCTTCCAAGAAGCTGCCTTAAGATGCCAAGCAATTAAAAACACATACTACTCATCAATACGATAATACAGATACCCATATTGCACCATTGTGCTTTAGCTCCAAAAATCATGCCAAATATGGGTCCCACTCATAGAAAAATACATTTTGGAGACTAATACAACATGATATTAAGCTCATGGAATCAAAACCCTTAAAATGGGTGAAAACCAAGCTAAGTTTGGGATAAAATCAAGCCCTAACCTATTTGGGGATTTGGTAAAAAATTCAAGCAATAATTTGAAGGATTCTTACCTTAAATTTGAAGATATTCACGGAAATATATGTTAATCAATATCCTAAGTCACCCCCAAATCACAATTCTGAGTTATTACATTCTATTCGGGTTCTTGACTTTCATTGGAAAATGTCTAAAACACAGCCTAAGGGTCATTTTATATCCATTCTAGGTAATCATGTACTACTATCGCACAATAGAGTGTGTAATCTATCTACATGGGTGTAGAATCTGGTATAGTAATTACCATTCTCCCTTGTGCGAATGCAGTACTTTCTGTCAGCACAGCTGACAACTGAAACTTGGAAAAATTCTAAGTTTGCACCAATGCATTAGGATTTATTTGGAATCCAATATACGCAAATGAACTATGTACCACACTAAATTTGACATTTCGAACACAATGGAGTAGTCAAATTTTCAATTTGAGGCCATTTTTTCAAATGTGGACCCTACACCCATAATTCCAATTTTCTAACTTTTTGACCAATAGGTCGAAATAAGCTCGGGTATATCAGAGATCAAACCAAAGGTCTAACTAGGCTAAAATTGATATCCTAGAGCTGCTGGTGTAGTCAAAATTTGTATTCAAGATCATTTTACTGGAGTTTTTTACCAGTAGCTATTTGGAACCAACGAAGACTTTAAAATAAGGAATTGACTCTAAAAACCAAATGAACTAATGGTAATTGAAGTGTCAGCTCCAGCAAGTCATAAATGACTTGAGGAAACTATGGAAAAGCTCTAACGGTGAAAATAAATGGTGATATAGAAAATGTCCTGAATGGTCATTACAATATTCACTACTAAAGGAACTTTTATCTCTAAAAGTTAAAGATTAGAAAATCCCTGAAGTCTCGAACAAGTGATAATACTGGGCCCGCATATCGCAGTCGATCTCCCAAGTGGCCTCCTCCATTGGTAAGTGTCTCCACTGAACATTAACTACAGAAATATCCCTAGTGTGCAACAGTCTCACATCACTAGCCAAAATAAACACCGGCTCATCTAAGAAGGTCAAACGCTCATCCAACTGGAATGAGTCCTTTTTAAGAACATTAGAATGATTAGGAATATATCACCGTAACATAGAGACATGGCAAACCAGATAAAAAATAGCAAAATCCGAAGATAGAACTAACTCATAAGCTACTTCACCAATTATGCAAAGTATATCAAAAGGTCTAATATATCTCAGACTGAGCTTACTCTTCCTCTCGAACCTTATCACACCCTTCATGGGTGACACACAGAGGAATACACGGTCACCAACTCAAAATCTCAAGGAACAAAACCTATGATCTGCATAGGCCTTTTACCTACTCTGAGCGGCTCTCTACCTATCTTGAATCCCTCTTATTCTATCCAAAGACTCCTAAACCATATTTGTACCACCGAGCCTAACCTCAGAAGTCTCAAACCATCCAACCAGAGAGCGATATCTCATACCATACAAAGCCTTAAAAGGCACCATCTCGATACTCAAATGATAGATGTTATTATATGCAAACTCTGTCAAGGATAAATGTTGCTCCCATTGGCCTTCAAATCCTTAATGCAGGATCACAATATGTCCTCAAAAATCTAAATAGTTCACTTGGACTGACCATCAATTTGTGGATGAAAGGTTATACTCAAATCCACCTGAGTACCCAACTCCACCAGAAATACTATCTGAAACCTTAAAGTAAACACAGAACCACAATTTAAAATAATGGGAATATGCACCATATGCAAAAGAACTTTCTCACTATTATAGATATGGGATAATCTCTCAACACTAAAAATCAACTAAATCAAAATAAAGTGTGCTGACTTGGTCAAATGATCCACAATGACCCATATACCATTAGAACTATGGGAAGAAGGAGTCAAACCACTAATAAAATCCATCGTAATCTATTCCTATTTCTACAAGAGAATGGGTAACCTCTAAGATAATTCACCAGGTCGCTGATGCTCAGCCATTACCTACTAACAATAAAGGCATCAAGCTAAAAGCTTACCACATCTCTCTTCCTACCATTCCATCAATAGTGATGTCTCAAATCTCTTTACATCTTGGTTGTGCTGGGGTAAATAGAATAGCTAGAGCTGTGAGACTTATGTAAAATCAACTAAATCAAGTCATCAAGCTGAGGAATACAAATATGTCCATCAAACCTCAAAATACCCTCAAAATTGATAGTGCACCTCTTGGACTCACCACTCAATACCTGATCACGAAAAAAGTAAAGCTTGTTATGCTTAAACTAATGATGTCTAATCTTCTCAAATTGTGAGGACCTTACCTCTATACTAGCCAAAACCCTCCTAGGCTCTGAAATATTAAGGCGAATTATTAGGTTAGCTAAGGACTGAATGTCCTATTCTGACGGCCTCTGAGAAACTTAAATACAAGCCAAACTCCCCATACTTATTGCCATGTGACTCAAGGCATCTGCTACCATATTTTTCTAGCCCAGATGATACAAGATGGATATATCATAGTCCTTAAGCAACTTCATCCATCTATGCTATCGAGCATTAAGCTCTCTATGGGTCATAAAATATTAAAGACTATGATGATTGATGAAAATCACAATATACACCACAAAAATAATGCTCCAAATCTTAAGCATGTAAACTACCGCCGCCAACTCCAAATCATGAGTGGGGTAGTTGCACTCATGCATCTTAAGCTTTCTAGAAACATAAGTAATAAAACAACTCTTTTGCATCATTACAAAATCTAGACCAATACCAGAAGCAACACAAAACACGATGAATACCTCACTCTCAATAGGAAGAGCTAATACAGAGGCTAAAGTAAGAAAGTACTTAAGCTTTTAAAGGCTCGACTCACACTTCATGGACTATCGAAAAAGGCCCTTCTTCTGAGTCGATGTGGTCATCGAGCCTTAATGAAGTATCTTTAATTATCGGCCAAACTAATGAAGATATGAACCTCCATCGGAGATGCAGTTTTAGCTCAATCATGAATAGACTCAATCTTGGATAGGTCTAACATAATACTTTCCTTAGACATCACATTTCCATGAAATGTCACTGACTAAAGCCAAAACTCATAATTGGAGAACTTGGCAAAAAGTAAATAATCTATTAAAGATTAAGCATGATCCTCAAATATTGTGCATGCTCCTGACTACTCCTAGAATACACAAGGATATCATCAATGAACACAATCACGAAAGAGTCTAAATAAGGTCTAAATAGTCAATTCATCAAATCCATGAATACAGTTAGGGCATTAGTCAATCCACAGACATCACTAAGAACTTATTATAACCATAATGGGTCCTAAAAGTGTCTTTGGGACATCCTCTACCCAAATCCTCAATTAATGGTAACCAGACCTCAAATAAATCTTGGAAAACATGGATACACCCTGAAGTTGGTCAAACAAATCATCAATACAAGGGATAGGATAACGTTCTTCACTATCACCTTATTCAGCTACCTATAGTCGATACACATGTGGATTGAAATATAAATCTTCTTTATAAACAATATAGGATCCCTCAAGGGAGCATTCAGTCTAATAAAACTCTTACCAAGAAGATCCTGAAGTAGAGAATTCATCTTCTTAAGATCAATAAGAGCCAAATAATAAGGTTTCATTGAAATAGGTCTGGTGTCAGGCTCGAGATCTGTAGCAAACTCAATCTAACATACAGGGGAAATACTAGGCGAGTCAATAGGGAACATATTAAGAAATGCACAAACAATAAGAACAAAGTCAAACGATGGACTCTCCACACCAGTATCACAAATATAATCTAGATAAGACTAGTAACCCCTCAAGATAAGTCTATTAGCACATATATAAGAGATAATCCCCATTGACTCACATCTAACCGCTTCCTGCCACACGACTTGGGGTACGTCAGGCATGGCTAAGGTAATAATCTTAGAAAAATAATCCATGACCGTATGATAGTAGGATAACCAGTTCATGCCTAATATCACATCAAAATCTACCATATACAGAATAATAAGATCAACATAAGTATCAACATCACTAACTGTCACAACACATGATTTGAATACCCAATCCATTACTAAAGATCACCCACGAGAGTAGATATCCGTAATGGCACAAATAATAAATCATAAGACAACTCCAAACTATGGTGCACGATTAGCAAAAATATGACAACTAGTGACACACTAAAATTTTACCTGAAACAATAATATTAAAAGTCTCAGCCTCAAGCCTAGTAGGTATTGTATACAACTGACCAAGCCTGCGACTTGGTTGGGCACATGACTGATCTCCCATCCTATCTTCCTAAGAACCTCATCGAGTACACTGGAAACTACGCCTGTGACCATGAAAACTACATCTAGCTGAGGGATGAACTACGCTAATAGTAGAAGTACCCTGTGCTGACAACAATCACCCTACAACTAGGCACTTATGCAGAAATTAACCAAAAGACCCACAGCTATAACACACCCTATGAGCTGAACTAGATCTTAAAAATCCAACTAATCCAGAATAGATACCATAGCTAGAATAACCAGAGGATGATCCCTTGGAATACTAACCGCTGCCCTGACTAGGGTGATTATTAGCACTAGACTGACCTCTATCAGTAATCTAAAGAGCTACCTAAATTAGTCGACTGGGCTGACTAGGAGGCTGATAGGATGGATGCGAAGAATACCCACCATGAGAACTACTACCTTTAAATCAGAAACTACTAGGGTTCCCACTGAAACTTTCCTGATATCTAGCCCTCTTATCATTACCTCCAAAGGCCTCATGATGTATCTCTTCCATCACTCAAGCATGATCCAAAACCTCAGCAAATGAGCTACCCACAATAACTATACTCTGAGTAAACATACAAATACAGAGTCTCAACTCTCTAACAAAGCAACAAACTCTCCTATACTCAGTATCTGAAATAGAAGTCGCATACCTAGCCAACTCGTGAAAATAAGCCTCATACTTTGAACTATCATGAAGCACTGCTCTAATGCACAAAACTGATCCCTCGAATGATATCTAAGTTTGTAAGGCATATACTTATCCAAGAACATCTCATAAAACTAAGCCCAGGTCAAGGAAGATGATCCAATTGGCCTAGAATCCACATAAACACTCCACTAATGACGAGCAAATAAGTCCAACTGAAATGTGGTGTAATCCACACCACAAGTCTTAAAAAGTCCTAAACCACAAATCCTATTCTCATAAGCAGTCAAAAATCATATGCATTCTCGCCTGGAGTACCAGAGAATCTGGGAGCTACCAACCTAAAAAATCTACCTAATATCTTATGCTTTTCAGAAGACATGGTAGGCTAAGAAACCACTATCTGAGTAAATACCACTGAGAAACTACTGGTGTAGAAGGAACCTCAACTCTAGGATCCATAACAACAAGTTGTGCCTCCACATCAGTACCACACTGATTATTAGATTGTGCATCATCAAATGCAGAAATAGGGTCTGGGGAAGGCGGCCTATCCTATCCCCTAGCTGGGGACACATCATAACGCTATCCATAATCTTTAAGTCATCCACAAATAGGATAAATATCCCTAGGCTCATTCTTAAGACCCTCATCTCATATAGCCGTAGCACGTGACTTAGCCATATGCGATAATGTAAAGTAAAGGGAATACTTTTACAAACCAACTCAAACTCTTATCATGATATTAATAAAAGAAGTGAAGAACTCCTAATAATGTCACATAACCTCCCAAAAATAGGAAATAGATATTAATGTTTTGATCCACATGACTCTACTAGACACTTGCTCTTGTACCGACAATATTGGTGAAACCTAGGCTCTAATACCAATTTATCATGACCCAATTTATGAGTCATGATAGCACCTACTAAGTCCCCCCAATATGTAAGCCAATACCATAACCCAGAGCTAATGCAAGGGGTTAATTCAGTAGGGAATGCCCATTATAGGCCAAATTCATGAAAACAATTTATAAGCAACTATAGTGTTCTAAATAGATAAATAATTCAATACATGAATACAAATCCCATGACTAGGTAAAGCAAGTACAAGAACATCTAATGTCAATAATACAACCCAAGACTGAATAACAATAAGATAGAAGGAAATGAGTGACTTAGAACTCCAAGAGCTCACCCTATCTAAAAATGATCAACTTTGCACGAAAAACACTCAACAATGATCGCCAGTACTCGGATCTGCACCAAAAGGTACAAAAGTATAGTATGAGTACCAAAATAGCAAGAACTCAGTAGGCATCATCGACTGACTGAGCTAAATCATGATATAACAATGATATAGTGCAAGATAATCATAACTAAGTCAAGGTACAAAAATAAATCTAAATCATCTCCATCATCACTGTACATAATTAGCAAATAAACCAAAATAATAGCAATGAAAAAATGTAAAGATCTCAAACATGAGCAAACATAATTAAGAAATTAGCTGCCATACGTCAATTAGTGCAAAAGTAAAGAACTCATCACATTATCTAATACAACTGGAGAGAATAAACAAAGATAGAATAATTTATGCATGCATCATTCACATTAACCATCACCATAATTCCATCATCTCATAAATCATCACTATTCGACATTATACCATCACTTAGCTATTTACCAACAATATTCCATAATCCACTAGTTATTCATTAATTTCCTCTAATCACTAGTATTATTTAACAACTAGCCACCATGCATACACTAATCACCTTTTTTTCAACTAGGCATCCTCTATCATTAGCCATCATAATATTAACAAACATTATTTTTAATACCTTATTTCATCATGGAGTATTTTGATCATCATCTAAAATCAAACTGGGAATAAATATAATAAAGACTCGAAATCAAAATGGTCATAAATATCATCAAGACTCATAATTGAATATGTTATAAATATCATCAAGACTCAAAATTTAATCAGTCATAATTATCATCAAGACTTAGAATTGAACTGGTTATAAATATCATCAAGACTAAAAATTGAACCGGTTATAAATATCATGAAGACTTTGAATTAAACCAGTCATAAGTATTATTAAGACTCAAAATTGAACTAATCATAAATATCATCAAGACTCAGAATTGAACCGATCATAAATATCATAACCATCATTACAATTACATCATTAATAGCATAAAAAACCATGTAATCATTATTCACATATACCAAAAATATCATAAAGCACTAAGATTTTTCACCATAACTTCAATACCCCTTTTCAATAGTCTAGTTGGCATAAAGATTCACCAAAGCTAACATAAGTCATGGCCTAAGGTGGGTCAAGAGTCCACTCTAATCCTCGGATTCCAACTTAGGAAAATTGCTACCCAAACTAGGGTGAAGGTATCTAACACCACCCTTAGATGTGGAATAAGCCTTGATTAACCCTAAGATAGGAATATTTCCTAAAACATGAGTAACTAGGTCGTTTATGCCTAATTTGAGTGACTCAAATCATACTCATTCTAATCATGAGTGATGAAGTACAATTCATCTAAAGCATATGAAAACATGCTAAAGAATTCAAGATTACGATGTCAACATAGCCTAAACAGCCCAACTAACCCCAAGTATTGCAATTCATCAACCAATACCTAAAACCTATCCCAATCTAACACAATATTATAAATATACTATGAAGTATCTCAATCGAACAAGGGTTAAACCTAGCCTACCTCAACTCCGAAGAATGCTCAACAATCCGTTAAACCTTTGCTTTTTCCTTCCAAGAAGCTTTCTCAAGATGCCAAGCTATCAAAAATACATACTACTTATCAAAACAAGAATACAATACCCATATTGCACCATTGTGCATTAGGTCCAAAAATCATGCCAAATATGGGTCCCACTTATGGAAAACACATTTTGGAGACTAATACAACATGATATAAAGCTCAAGGAATCAAAACCCTTAAAATGGGTGAAAACCAAGCTAAGTTTAGACTAAAATCAAGCCTTAAAGGATTTGGGTCTTTGGTGAAAAATTCAAGCATTTATTTGAAGGATTCTTACCTTAAATTTGAAGATATTCATGGAACTATATGTTAATCAAGAACCCAAGTCACCCCCAAGACTCAATTATAAGTTATTACACTCTTTTTGGGTTCTTGAATTTCATTGGAAAATGTCTAAAACACGGCCTAAGGGTCATTTTATATCTGTTCCAAGTAATCAGGTATGGCTTTCGCACAATAGGGTATGTAATCAATCTACTTAGCTACAGAAGCTGGTATAGTGATTGCCATCCTCCCATTTGTGACCACAGTACTTGCTATCAGCACAATTGACAGCTAAAACTTGGAAAAATTCTAAGTTTTTGCCAATGCATCAGGATTTATTTGGAATCCGATATATGCAAATAAACTATGTACCACACTAAATTTGACATTTTCAATGCAATGGAGAAGTTAGATTTTCAATTTGAGGCCATTTTTTCAAATGTTGGCCCTACACCCATAATTCTAATTTTTCAACTTTTTGACCAATAGGTTAAAATGAGCTCGGGTACATCAGGGATCAAACCCAAGGTAGAGCTGATGGTGTAGTCAAAATTTGTATTCAAGATCAGTTTACTGGAGTTTTTTTACCAGTAGCCATTTGGAACCAACGAAAACTTCAAAATAAGGAATTGACTCTAAAAATCAAACGAACTAATGGTAATTGAAGTGTCAGCTCCAGCAATTCATAAATGACTTGAGAAAACTATTGAAAAGCTCTAACGGTGAAAATAAATGGTAATATAGAAAATGGCCTGAATGGTCATTTCAATATCCACTACTAAAGGAACTTTTGTCTCCAAAAGTTAAAGATTAGAAAATACTTGAAGTCTCGAACAAGTGATGATATTGGGACTGCATGTTATAGTCGATCTCCTAAGTGGCCTTCTCTACTGGTAAGTATCTCTATTGAACCTTAACTACAGAAGTATCCCTAGTGTGCAACAGTCTCACATCACTAGCCAAAATAAGCAGCGGCTCATCTAAGAAGGTCAAACACACATCCAACTAGATTGAGTCCCATCTAAGAACATTAGAAGGATTAGGAATATATCACCGTAACATAGAGACATGGAAAATTGGATGAACAATAGCAAAATCCAAAGATAGAACTAACTCATAAGCTGCTTCACCAATTATATAAAGAATCTCAAAAGGTCCAATACATCTTAGACTAAGCTTACTCTTTTTCTCAAACCTCATCACACCCTTCATAGGTAACACACAGAGGAATACACGGTCGCCAACTAAAAATATCAAGGCACGAAACCTATGATCTGCATAGGACTTTTGCCTACTTTAAGCCGCTCTCAACTTATCTTGAATCAACCTGAATCTATCTAAAGACTCCTAAACCATATTTGTACCACCGAGCCTAACCTCAGAAGTCTCGAACCATCCAACCAGAGAGCAATAGCTCATACTATACAAATCCTTAAAAGGCACCATCTCGATACTCATATAATAGTTGTTATTATGTGCAAACTCTATCAAGGATAAATGTTGCTCCTACTAACCTTCAAATCCTTAATGCAGGATCACAAAATGTCCTTAAGAATCTATATAGTATGCTCGTACTGACCATCGATCTGTGGATGAAAGGTTATACTCAAATCCACCTGAGTACCCAACTCCTCCAGAAATTCTATCCAAAACCTCAAAGTAAACACAGAAGCACAGCTAGAAATAATAGAAATACGCAACCCATGAAAATGGATTTTCTCCCGATTATAGATATGAGATAATCTCTCAACAATGAAAATCAACTGAATCAAAATGAAGTGCACTGAATTGGTCAAATAATCCACATGACCCATATACCATTAGAATCATAGGAAGAATGAGCCAAACCACTAATAAAATCTATGGTAATCCATTTCTATTTCCACATGAGAATGGGTAACCTCTAACTCAATTCACCAGGTCACTGATGCTCGACCATTACCTACTGAAAATAAAGGAAACGAGCTACGAAGCTTGCCACATATCTCTTCATACCATTCCATCAATAATAATGTCTCAAATCTCTTTACATCTTGGTTGTGCTGGGGTAAATAGAATATCTAGAGCTGTGAGACTTATGCAAAATCAAATAAATTAAGTCATCAAGCTGAGGAACATAAATATGCCTATTAAACATCAAAATACCCTTAAAATTGATAGTGTACCTCTTGGACTCACCACTCAATACCTGATCATGAAGGAAGTAAATCTTGTTATCCTCGAACTAACAATTTTGAATCTTCTCAAATAGTAAGGACCTCACCTCTATACTAGCCAAAACCCTCCTAGGCTCTAAAATATCAAGGCAAACCATTAGGTTAGCTAAGGACTGAATGTCTTATGCTAACAACCTCTGAGAAACTTAAATACAAGCCAAACTCCCCATACTCATTGCTATGTGATTCAAGGCATCTGCTACCATATTTGTCTAGCCCAGATGATACAAGATGAAAATATCATAGTCCTTAAGCAATTTCATCCATCTATGCTATCGAGCATTAAGCTCTCTATGGGTCATAAAATATTGAAGACTATGATGATTGATGAAAATCTTACAATGTACACCATATAAATAATGCTCCAAATCTTAAGCGTTAAAACTAGTACCGCCAACTCCAAATCATGAGTGGAGTAGTTGTGCTCATGCATCTTAAGCTTTCTAGAAACATAAGTAATAAAACAACTCTTTTGCATCATTACAAAACCTAGACCAATACCAGAAGCAACACAAAATATGGTGAATTCCTTACTCTTAATAGGAAGAGATAATACAGAAGATAAAGTAAGGAAGTCAAAATCATACTCATTCTAATCTTGTGTGATGAAGTCCAATTCATCTAAAGCACAAGGAACATGCTAAATGATTCAAGCTTATGATATCAAAATAGCCTAAAAGGCCCAACTTACCTCAAGTCTAGCAATTAATCAACCAAAACCTAAAACACATCCCAATTAATCGCAATATCATAAATATACTATGAAGTAGCTCAATATATCGAGGGGTAAACCTAGCCCACCTCAATACCGAAGAATGCTCAATAATCTGCTAGACCTTTATTTTTTCCTTATGAGAAGTTTCTTCAAGATATCAAATACACATTCTACTCATCAATATGAGAATACTGATTCTGATATTGCACCAGTTTTCTTTGGGTTTGAAAATAATGCCAAAATCCACATGTGGCTCCCACTCATAAAAAATGCATTTTTAAGGTCAAAACAACATAATATCAAGCTCATGGAATCAAAATCCTCAAAATGAAGCCCTAAAAGATTTGGGGTTTGGTAAAAAATTCAAGAAATTCAAGTGTGAATTTGAAGGATTCTTACCTTAAATTCAAAGATATTTGTAAAAATATATATTAACCAATCTCCCCAGCCATCCCAAGACATAATTCTAAGTTATTGCACTCTTTTAGGTATCTTGGCTCTCAAGGATGAGTAAAAAATAACCAAAATGCAACCTAAGGGGTCATTTTATATCTATACCAGGTAATCAAGTATGGCTATCACACAACAGGGTGTGTAGTTACACTACTTAAGTGCAGGAGTAGGTATTATGATCTCCATCCCCCTTGTGTTATCACAGTACATGCTGTCAGCACAGCTGACAACTGAAACTTGGAAAAATTCAAAGTTTTCGGCTATGCCTCGAGAATTATTTGGAATCTGATATACACAATTGAACTATATAACCATTCTAAATTCCATCTTACAAATACAATGTCAAAGTTAAATTTTAAATCCAAAGTTGTTTTGAGAAAATGTAGGTTTCATACCCATATTTCAAAATTTCCAACTTTTCAACCAATAGATTAAAATGAGCTCAGGTACATCAAAACCCAAACCAAAGGTCTACCTAGCCTAAACTAATATCCTAGAGCTGTAGCGCAGTTAAAATTTGCATCTAAAATTGTTTTATAAAAGTTTTTGCCCAGTGACTATTTGGAACTAGCAAAGACTTTAAAATAGGGAATTGACTCTAAAATTAAATAAATTACTCAGTAATTGAACTGTTAGCTCTAGAAAATCATAGATGACTTGGGGCAGTTATCAAAAAACACTAATGGTGAAAATAAGTAGTAATATGAAAATTTATTGAAGGGTCAAGTAAAACGGAAGTAGATCTTTGGCAAACCAGGACAGTACATATAATAACTACATTAGAAGCCTCTGCCTCAAGTCTTCTAAGTATAGCATAAAATATTCCAAGTTTGCTCCTAGATTGAGTAACCTCATGACCACCAGAACTCTATCTCCTACCTCTACCTCTAACACCAGTAGCACCATATCTATCATTATGTGAAACATCTCTAACTATTGATATAAAGGTAGGGAAAAGATGAAAATGAGATCCCTTCTGAGTAGATCTAAACATATATTAAGGGTAATCCTTGGCAATATGGCCAAACTTATAACATACAAAACATCCCTGATATCCTGACTCAGTCTCAAAAGGTAAGGATGAAATAAAAAATTGCCTTGGCTTGAAAAACCAATCTTGGAGCCTCCAATTGCATGACTTAATACCTGGCTACCAGAAATCATAGAACCTGAAGGTCTACCACCTTATCCCTACAATGTAACCTTAACTGGCCTACCATGATAGCTACAAGATCCTCTACTAGAGCAATCTCTACCTTGAGAGGCGTAATGATTCTTCAGGTCATTTTTTATATTTCTACATATTTTCACTGTTAGAGCTTTTCCATAGCTGCCCCATGTCATTTGTGACTTTCTGGGACTGAAACTCTAGTAATCGGGCAATTCATTTGGTCTTAGAGTCAATTCCTTATTTTAAATTTATTAGTTCCAAATGTCAATTGGGCAAAACCATTATGTATCAAACTCTGACTATGTTATCAGCTTTGTAATATTGATTTTAGTTTAGGTAGACCTTTGTTTTAGATACTAAGGCTCCCGAGCTTATTTTAAACTATTGATTAGAAAGTTGAGAAGTTAGAAATTGGGTGTCAGACCCACATTTGGTCAAAACAACCTCGAATAGAAAATATGAGTGCGCCATTGCATATGGTATGTCGAATTTAGTATGGTTACATTATTTGTTTGCGTATAGGGGATTTTGAATGAATCCTGATGGCATGATGGAAACTTGGAAATTTTCCAAGTTTTTAATTACTATCTGGTATGCTGGTGATCGCCAGTACTTAGCTGCGATCATGACTCCTAGTGTAGAGGAGATAGCGTAATCACCAAGGCCTACTATAATTGTAATTAGTGTGTTCAGGGCCAAGGTAGTGTGATATCACACTCTACAGATTGTAATAGCCACTTCTAAGTGCCTGGATTGGGTATAAAAAGACCCCTTAGTATGTGATTTTCCCATTCTCACTCTTGCCTTAAGAGCCAAAAACCCTAAAATAGGATGTTAGCTTATAATTGAAGCTCGTGGGTGTATGAGAAGCTAGATTAATATCCATTTCTTGATTATCTTACAGATTAAAGAAAGAATCCTCTAAATTTATGGTTGAATTTCTTGATTATTTTCTCAAAACTCCCAAACATTTGGGGCTTGATTTTAGCTTAAAATTTTCTTGGTATTTACCCATTTATGGGGGTAGTGATTCCTTAAGCTTGATATTATGTTGGGTTGGTTTTGGAAATGTGGTTTTCATAAGGGGCAACCTAAATGGGGTTTTGAGGTAATTTTTGAACCCAAAGAACAATGGTGTAATATGGGTATCAATATTTTTATATTGATTATTGGAATGTGTTTTTGATAGCTTGGAATATTGATGAGGCTTCTTGGAAAGTAAAATCAAACGTTTAGAGATTTATGAGCTTTCCTCAACATCGAGGTAGCCTAGGTTTATCCCTTGTTACATTGAGTTATGCCATAGTATTCTTATGATATTGTGTTAGATTTGGCATTGGTTAGGTGTTGGATTGATGAAATATAAGACTTGGGTTTACTTGGATCATTTAGTCTAAATTTAAACCATGGAGTTGAAATACTTAGCTTATTAATTTGAACTTGTATGCATTAGATATCATTACTCGTGCTTAGCATAAGAATGCCTTAGTTTCTCTAAAATAATTAAAATTCCCTAGTTAATCATGCTTAGGATAAGACTGGCAATATTTTCTTACACTAAAGGAAGGTTGCCTTAGTTACTTTTTTGGTTTATTGTTGTGATTGAGAGAATCCTTTACCTTAGGACTTATTATGGCTTGTTATACATCTAAAAATAAAATTAGATACTTTAGCCTAGTATGGGGTAGAATTTGACTTAGTATGTATTTTGGGGATTTAGAAGTGGGCTCTTTGACCCACCATAAGCCAAGATTGATGAATAGTTATCTTGAGACCCTTATGCACTTATTAAATACTTAGATAATGCCCTTGTGAGGCAATATTAAGGAACCTTGGTAATTTTTGGTTATGATGCAAGATTTTAGAAGTAATACCTAATGACTATACCATATGTATGATTTATTGTTTAAGCTTATGATAAGCCATTAATTATGCTCTTGTTGTGTCTATTGATTGGGTTCCCAAAAATATACTATTAAATGAGCCCTTAACTATGATATCGTCTAAGCAATAAATTATGTTATGGACTTTTCTATGAATAAGCTATAGACTATGCCATGGATTAATTATTACTCACGCTAATAACAATCTATCTTTTAGTAATGGTAGACCATTGAATATGCTATTAGTAAGTCATTGCTTATGATATTACTTATGACTATGACCATGCTAAATAGCTATGCTAGTAATTATGTTATAAAGCATCCTTATTGATTATGTTAGCAATCGTGTTATTATTTGTGCTATATTGCCATTTTGATTAATTTACTTATATTATGCCATGAATTATGTTAAAAATTTTGATGCTTGACTATATTGGCACTTATGACTTTGATTATATGCTCAATTGAATTTCAAAAATGATGTTGACATTATGATAATGTACTGCTGCCTGAAAAGGCCGAAGGATATTATCATGATATATTGATGTCCATCAAGGTTGGAGAACATTGTGATGATATATTGATGCCCATCAGGGATAGAGAACATTGTGATGATATATTGATATTCAACAAGGTCAAAAAAAAAGATTACTATGATATGATAATAATCGATAAGGACGGAGAATACTATGATGACATAGATGATACTTGGAAAGTTAGGAGGATGATTGATGATGCATTGATACCCACCAAGGCTGGAGGATGATTATATTGATGTGCCTATGTGTATATCTACTAGTTTGAGTCCAGCTAGTCCTATATATGGAAATTATATGCTTATGTATACTTATATGTAATTTGGGTCTGTTGTTGATACTAGAGATACTGATTATCGCTTGTGAGGGTTAGATGTTTATAAAGTGGTATAGTTGATAAATAGAGCTAAATATAGAATAGTGGTGGATATTATTAAGAGGCTAATAATAACTAGTTGATAAGCGAGCTTTAGTTGGTTAATGATGTTAGTTAATAAATAGCGTTAGTTGATAAATGATGTTAGTTGATAAATGAGGTTAGTTGAAAAATGATGTTAGTTGATTAAATAGGTTAGTTGATAAATGATATTAGTTGATAAATGATGATTAGTTGATAAATAATGCTAGTGATAATTGATGGTTATCTAACCAATGATAATTAGTGGCTATGTGAAAAATATTTATTGAATGATGATTAGAGATTATATAATGATTGGTAGTCAAATGCATTAGTTAATAAGGGATGGTTATCTAGTAATTGGTGACTAGTGCATATTGATGCTAAGATTTTTAAATGATAATAGTAGTATGGAATATAAGTACTTTGTCTAAAGGTGGTAAATGGGCGGTTGATGGTAATTATGGAATAATGGTTATATGGCGATGAAGGATATCTATAATTTTGGTTGATTAATTTATTCTTCTCTTAGGTGTACTCTCCAGTGGTATGGAAGGCTATGATGAATGCTTTACTTTTCTACACCAATTGGCATATGGGAGCCAATTTTGTAATTATGTTTTCTTGTGATGATGCTTTTTGATGAGTTATTATTCCAAATTTCTTATTATGTTGCAAGACGAGGTTGGTATATGTTGATGACTTATGTTATATTGTTATTCTAGTATAATTACTTATTCTGTACATCTATATTAGAGATGATTAAGGTTTGTTTATGTACCTTGACTTAGTTTATGTTATATGTATTTTATCATACTTATACCATAATTTAGCTTAGTCGACTGATGAGTCTACTGAGTACCCAATATTTTGGTACTCCACTATACTTCTATACCTTTTTGGTGCAGATATGAGTTCTAGTTGTCATCATTGATCGTTGTTTGTATAGTAATTAATTTTTGAAGATAGGGTGAGCTCTTGGAGTTTGAGTCACGCATTTACCTCTATCTTTATTTTTAGTATTTTATTTTGAGATAGATGTATTGACTGTCCTAGACTTTTAGTTGTATTGATACTATTAGAAACTCTTATACTGGCTTTAACAGATCATGGGATTAGTATCTTGTATTGACTGATTATTCTATCTAGAACCTTTGCTTATTTATCAACTGTGTTCTTAAATTTTTCCTATTATAGACATTTTCTACCGAATTAACCCATTGCGTTAGCTTTGGGTTATTGTGTTGGCTTACCTACTAGCGGGGGTTTAGTAGTTGCCGTCATGATCCATAAATCAGGTCATGACAAATTGGTATTAGATCCTAGGTTACACCAATATTGTTGATACAAGAGCAAGTGTCTACTAAAGTTGAATCTTTTGGATTCGAATGATGACATCCGTTTCCTATCTTTGGGAGGCTATTAGATATTCTTAGGAGTTCTTTAGTTCTTTTAATCATATCATGCTAAGAGCATAAGTTGGTTTATAGAAGTATTCCCTTGACTTTACTCTTTTGAAGATGGCTAGGACATGTGTTACCACTATACGAGATGAGGGTCCTGAGATTGAGCCTAGGGATTCTTTTCCTATTCGTGGATGAGCTAAAGGTTATGGATATCTTTGAGATATGTCCCCAATAAGGGTCCTATATAGAGGTCCCCTATTGGGTCCTATTCCTGCTTCTGAGCCAGATATTCTTCTACCATAGTCAGCGATGGACTATGGAATAGCCTAGGATCCACTAGGGTTTATTTTTCATTAATTCTCAAAGATACATTGATTCATCTTTTGGTGATATTTGGTGGTGTACCATATAATGATGCACAGTCTACTAATCAGAGTGGTACAGAAAAGATAACACTACCTGTAGGTATTGCTCCCAGAGTTGAGGATCCTCCTCCTACACTGATAGTTGCTCAGCCAGTAGTTTCTTAGCCAGTGGTTTCTCAATCTGCTATGTCTTCTGAGGAGCAAAGATGTTGGGTAAGTTCTTGAGATTGACTCTGCCTAGGTTTTCTAGTTCTTCAGGGGAGGATGCATATGAGTTTTTGATTGCTTGTGATGATAGGCTTTGTAATTTAGGTTTTGTTAAGACTCGTGGTATGGATTACACCATATTTAAGTTAGACTTGGCTGCTTAACATTAGTGGAGACGTTATATGTATTCTAGATCAATTGGATCTTCTCCCTTGTCTTGGACTTAGTTCTCTGAGATGTTCATGGAGAAGTACATGACTCAAAGCCTTAGAGATTGCTTGAGGGATCAGTTCTCTAGATTGGGGCAGGTCTTCATGAGGTTGTAGAGTATGAGATTCATTTTTATGCATTGGATTGGCATGCGACTTCTATTCTAGATACTTAGTATGAGAGAGTTCACTACTTTGTTAGAGAGTTAAGAATTCCTATTCGTATGTCTACTCAGAGTTTAGTTATTATAGGTAGGTCTTTTGCTGAGGTGTCAGCTCATGCTAGGGTGATAGAGGAGATGCACCATGAGGGTTATGAGGGCTGCAATAAGAGGCCTAGGTTCTAGGGCAGATTTAGTAGGAGTCGCCGTGGTTACCAACCTAGAGATAAAAATTCTTAGAGTAAGTATCCTCTATGTTCATCCTATCCGTCTCAGAGTTAGCCTAGTCGACCTATCTATGCAGTACTTTAGATTACTGATGGAGGTCAGTTTAGTGCCAAAGATCACCTAAGAAAGGGCAACAGTCAGTCTTTAAGAGGTTCATTTTCTAGTTATTCTAGTCGCAGTGGTTAGTCTGGGTCAACTAGATTTGTTAGTTTTGCATCAGTTCCTATCTCATATTATACTTGAAGACTTTCTATTCATCATTCGTGAGATTGCCCTAGTCGTCGCATGATTGTGGCTTTATCTCAGAGTGTTCCCCCTATTAGAGTAGTTTATTCCTCAACTAGTGGTGGTTCTCATGGTTGCAAGGGTGGTTTTCTGGGTACTCAAAGTGGTTCTTAGACAGGTAGGACAAGAGGTTGGTCAGGTACCCAACTAGGTGGCGGGCGTGGTCAGTTGTATGCAGTACCTACTAGACCTAAGACTAAGACTTCAGATGCTGTTGTTACATATATGATTTTAGTGTACTGCCAATTTTTCCTTGATTTATTTGATCATGGATCCACTTATTCTTATATTTTTTCTTATTATGCATATGGTTAGAGTTGTGTCATGACTTGTTATATATGCCATTGCACATATCTACTCTCGAGAGTGCTTTTTTAGTATTGGATTGAGTTTTTAGATCATGTGTTGTGACTATTAGTGATATTGATACTAGATATAGTGGATTTTGATATAATTTTAGGCATGAACTGGTTATCCCACTATCATGTAAACATGGATTGTTTAGCGAAGAACATTACCTTAGCCATGCCCAATATACGCCCAATCATGTGGCAGGGTGATGTTAGTCGTAAG
Organism: Capsicum annuum; assembly: GCF_002878395.1. NCBI lineage: Eukaryota > Viridiplantae > Streptophyta > Magnoliopsida > Solanales > Solanaceae > Capsicum > Capsicum annuum. The sequence goes on from NC_061111.1 coordinate 86,117,894, forward strand.
CTGATGGGGATTATTTTATATATGTGTGCTAGGAGACTTATTTTGAGGGGTTGTAATTCTGATATCCCTTATATTTGTGATACTGGTGAGGAAAGTCCATTGCTTGACTATGTTCTTGTTGTTTGTGAGTTTTCTGATTTGTTCCTTACCAACCTGCCTGGTATTCCCCCTGTCCATGAGATTGAGTTTGCTATTGATCTTGAGCCTGGCACCCGACCAATTTATATGTCACCTTATCATATGGATCTTGCCAATCTTCAGGAGCTGAAGAATTCTCAACTTCAGGATCTTCTTGGTAAGGGTTTTATTAGACCGAGTGAGTCCCCTTTGAGACCCCCTTGTATTGTTTGTGAATAAGAAAGATAGTTATATGTAGATATATATGAATTATAGGCAGCTCAATAAGGTGACAGTGAAGAACCATTATCCTATGCCTCGTACTGATAATTTGTTTGACCATCTTTAAGGAGCGACAGTGTTTTATAAGATTAATTTAAGATATCGATACCATCAATTGAGGATTCAGGATGAGGTATACCAAAAAACCTTTAGGACCCTTTATGGTCATTATGAGTTCCTTGTGATGTTATTTGGGTTGACTAATACCCCAACGACATTCATGAATTTGATGAAGCGAGTATTCAGGCCTTATTTAGATTCATTTGTGGTTGTGTTCATCGACGACATCCTTATGTATTCAAGGAGTAGTGAAAAATATGTGCCGCATTTGAGGATCATGCTGCAGACCTTGAGATATCATATATTTTTTACCAAGTTTCAAAGTGTGAGTTTTATCTTGAGTCGATAACATTCCTTAGACATGTGGTGTCTAAGGATGGTATTATGGTAGACCCGGCTAAGATTAATGCAATTCGTGATTGAGATAAATTTATATCTCTGATTGAGGTTTGTAGATTTATTAGTTTGGTTGGTTATTATAGATGCTTTGTCGAGGGTTTTGCTACTATTTCAACCTCTATGACTAAGTTGACTTAGAAAGAGGTTCCTTTTCAGTGATTTGAGGAGTGTGAGTCGAGGTTTGGAAAACTCAAGGACTTTCTTACTTTAATCCATGTTTTAGCTCTTCCTATTTAGGGTGAGGGATTCACCATGTTTTAGGATGCTTTTAGTGTTGGTCTCAATATTGTAATGATGAAGTAGGGTTATATTATTGCTTATGCTTTTAGACAGCTTAAGGTGTAAGAGTGCAACTACCCCACTCATGATTTAGATTTGGCGGCGGCAGATTTTACACTTAAGATTTGGAGCCATTATCATTATGGTGTGCATTGAGTTTTTCACCAACCATCATAGTCTTCAGCATCTTATGACCCAGCGAGAGCTTAATGCTAGATAGCATAAATAGATGGAGTTACTTTTGGATTATAATTTTTCATTTTGTATCATCTGGGCAAGGCAAATGTGGTAGCAGATGCCTTGAGTTGAACGGATAAAAGTATAGGTAGCTTGGCTTGTGTTGTAGTTTATTAGGCCGTTGGCATGGGGTATTCAGTCCATAGCCAACTTGATGGTTCACCTTGATATTTTAGATCCTAGGAGGATTATGGCTAGTGTGGAGGCAAGGTCCTCATTATTTGAGCATATCGTGTTACTATTTATGATATATTACCATTTCGATTTGTTTAATTATATTGTGCAATGAATTATGTTAGAAATCTTGATGCTTGACTATATCAAAACTTATGACATTGATTATATACCCAGTTAAATTTTGAAAGATGATGTTGTCATTGTGATGATATATTTATGCCCGATAAGGTCGAAGGATTTTATGATGATATATTGATGCCCGACATGGTCGAAGGACATTCTGATGACATATTGATGCCCGAAAGGCTGAAGGACATTGTGATAATATATTGATACTCGGCAAGGCTAGAAGATATTATGATGATTTGATAATACCCGATAAGGTTGGAGGATACCATGATGACATGGATGATATCTGGGAAGTCTGGAGAATGATTATGATGATGCATTGATACCCAACAAGGCTGGAGGATGATTATATTGATGTGTCTATGTGTACATCTACTATTTAGAGTCCAGCTAGCCCTATATGTGGTAATTATATGCTTATGTATACTTATAGGTAATTTGGGTATGTTATTGATACTAGTGATACTAGTTATAGCCCGTAAGTGTTAAATATTTACGAAATGGTACAGTTGATGACTAGAGATAATATGGAAGTGGTGGATATTGTTGAGAGGCTAATAGTGACTAGTTGATAAGCAAAGATTAGTTGGATAATGCTGTTTGTTAATAAATGATGTTAGTTTATAAATGAGGTTAGTTGATAAGTGATATTAGTTGATAACTCGGGCTAGTTGATAAATGATGTTAGTTGATACATAAGGTTAGGTGATAAATGATATTAGTTGATAAATGATGATTAGTTGATTAATGATGCTAGTGATAATTTATGGTTATCTAACCAATGATAACAAGTGGCTATGTGGTAAATAGTTGTTGAATGATGATTTGAGATTATATGATGATTAGTACTCAAATGGATTAGTTAATAAGGGATGGTTATCTAGTAATTGGTGACTAGTGCATATTGAAGATAAGATTGTTAAATGATGATAATATTGTTAAATGATGATAATATTATGTAATGTGAGTTCTTTGTCTAATGTTGGTAAATGTATGGTTGATGATAATTGTGGAATGACTGTTATATAGTGATGAAGGTTAGCTATAATGTTGGTTGATTGATTTATTCTTCTCTTGGGTGTACCCTCCAATCGTATTAGAGGCTGTGATGAGTTCTTTACTTTTCTACACCAATTGCCGTATAAGATCCTATTTTGTGGTTGTGTTTTCTTGTAATGATGCTTTATTATGTGCTATTATTCCAAATTACTTATGTATGTTGCACGACGAGGTTGGTATGTGTTGATGTCTTATGTTATAATGTTATTCTGGTATAATTATGAAGTACAGTGATGTTGGAGATGATTCTGTACCTTGACTTAGTTTATGTTATCTTGCATTTTATCATACTTATATCATGATTTTGCTCAGCCAACCGATGATGCCTACTGAGTACCCGTTGTTTTGGTACTCATATTGCACTTTATACCATTTTTGTGCAGATCCGAGTACTAGCTGTCACTTTTGATCGTTGTTCATATAGTGATTGATTTTCGGAGATAGGGTGAGCTTTTGGAGTTCGAGTCACCCATTTCCCACTATCTTTATTTTTAGTCTATTGTTTCAAGATAGATATATTAACTATTCTAGACTTTGAGTTGTATTGATACTATTTGATGCTCTTGTACTACCTTTACCAGGTCGTGGTATTGGTATCTTGTATTGACTGTTTATCTTATCTCAAACCATTGTTTATTTATCAGTTGTGCTAATAAATTTTGCCTATGATTGGCATTTCCTACCGAATTAACCAATTGTGTTATCTATGGCTTATGGTGTTGGCTTAACTACTGGCGTAATTTAGTAAGTGCCATCATGATCCATAAATCGGGTCGTGACGAGGCATATCCACTAAAATTGCCTTGATGATGCACCATCTTGGTGCCTCCCTCTGTAGTATGGCTAATAGATTCGGTCATCTTTGCATGCTCAATAATACTCAAGAATAAAGCCCCTTCAACTACTATTTGGCTTGTAGCCAATTGATATTTACCATCTAACCCCTTCAAAAGCTTCTAAATTCTCTCAGACTCAGTGGAGATACTAGCAGTTGAATATAAGGATAGGGTGTGAAAACATTCCTCATACTCAAAAATAGACATGGACCCCTACTCCAAGCGATTAAAATCATACCTCATCTTATCTCTCGGATTATATGGCACAAATCTAGACAAGAAGGCCTCAAAAAATAAGTTGAAGCCATAGCAGGTGAACCCAAAGGCCTATAACTGACAAGCAACCTCCATCAATCCCTAGCCACATCTATCAAATGATAGGTAGTATAAGAAACTCCATTAGACTCAAGTTATTAAGATTATTTAACTTCTCCCAGAAATTAATCAAAAACTCATAGGCATCCTCGCCAATAGATCCACTAAACTTAGGCTAACCTAAGAAAATAAACTTCTCAAATCGCATCTGATCATCATAAGACATATTTGTACCTAAAGCAATAAGAGGAATAGTAAGTCTGGGAGGAAAAGAGTCCACATATGAGGGGTACTATAGATGATGATTGTACCCCAAAAGTAGGAATACCATAAGAATATGTTGGCACTAACAATGGAATATCACTAGAAGTCTAAGGAATACCAAGTACACTCAATGGAACACCCTCTAAATTACTAAAATGACAAACGAAAAGACCCCAAAGCATTGGGGTGTGAACTAAACTCTATGGAATCTAAGATAGCCCTACATCTCCTGTTTGACAATCATTCCTGGAATAAATAACCTTAAGCTTGGGTGAGGACTCCTAGCATATCCTCAAGCTGGATTAAATTTTCATGCTTGTCCTTACCTTCAGGTCGACCACGACCCCTTCGTCCTCCTCAAATTAGGGCTCCCAATTGCAGTGTCGGCTCAACATCTATAGCCTTTCTGGACCTAATCATCACTATTTGCACAAAAAAGAGTGGAATACAAGTTTAGAACATTTACTCACACAAAAAGGAATCAAATTAGATAAGTTTTTTTAAAAGATATATTATAGAACCTTGAAGATAGATACAGATGACTATTTACCAATTTGCGAGACTCTACTAGACATCCTAGTCTTACACTTATGAGACAAGTGAACCTGGTGCTCTGATACAAATTTATCACGACTGAAAAATTGGGTCATAATGGCACTTATTAAGGCCCAACCTAAGTAAGGCAATCACCCAAATTAATAATGAAAAACTGAAATCAAACAATAACCATAAACCAAGGCGATACTTTTAAAACGAAGTAAGGCCATGCCATATGAAAAATTAAAAGTTTGGAAACATGTAATCTTTCCAAAACCTAATGTCACAAGTATAAGAGAAACTAATCGTAACGACCCGAGACTATCCCTAAGTCGTCACACAGTGCTTAGGACCACAAGTGATCCCAAACTAACCCTTACTACTAGCATAACTCATGATCAACTGAGATAATTACATAAGTCTAAATGAATGATGCAGAAGATAAATATTTAATTGAACATCGTCAAAACGAATTGTTAAAATGACTACAACTCTGCTTTATACAGAACCAAAACTGAACCCCAATACATAAAATCTGCTGACTGTCTATGAAGCCTTTACTCATATTTACTTTAGGTAGCCGGGACATGATCCCCAGCTATCCCGAGTCAATACGACTGAATAAAGAAGAAAGGATACTACTCAACTATGACTGACTCAAACCCCTGAATCGAAAGGGCTCATCACCTGCTGACTGGGAGCTACCACTGTCTAATTTTGTTGTAATGCTACAACTGGTACCTACATTAATAAATAATGTAGCTTTAATGCCCTGAATCTAGTACCCGAAATGCTACATGATGATTATGACCCTGAATGACCACAAGCTAACCCATGACTTACATTTGTACCTGTATACTGTATGACATCATGTAAAATGCGGAAATAATAGACTGGAACATACCATAAGGTTAAAAATGGATAAAATATACTATCTGAGAGTACGGTATATCATTACCAAAACAAGAACAGAAATAAATTGTCTGAACACACTGTAGTCTGATAAGCTTCTAACTAACTGAACTGTCTGAATAAGGAGTTGATAGGACATGTCCCCGACTAACTTTAACTACTGAAATAAATTGAGTAATGAAATAATAAAGTAATGATCATGTCCTCGAAGGATGAGGACTAACTGCTAACTCTGAATGCTGAGATTGGAATGCTACTAATGCTCTGGAGCTTATGCTTCTGGACCTATGGTATAAAATACCATAGCGCAAATATGTCAGTATGATTGAATGTACTGGTATGCAAGTGAGGTAGGCTGAATGCAAGGGTTTATATGCATGAACTATGCTAATCGACTGTATAACATGAACGTGAGAATACATGTATGAATAAATGACTATAACTGAATTCGTGATGATACTGACTACAGAGTTTGAATATAGATAACATGAGTACTGATAATTGATACCGAGCGACTGTATTTGATAGTCTAGGTTCTGATGGAAGTAGCTAAGTTTTGTACTATTTTGATTTAAATGTATCTAATAGTCCTAAATACTATAGAACTATCTGAGTTCTATTACTGAGACTGAGACTAAAACTATAACCGTGGGAAGTATTCATCTAACCGACATGCCCCAAATAAAGCAATATAGCTGAGCTGGGGTCCAATTTGTAACCCTCTTTAGAAGGGTGTCAATACCGCGCCACTGGTAAAGACAAGTTGTGAGTGATCCCTTATCTAATAGGTACTCTAAGAAGAACAGTAGGACCCTCACCTAACAGGTTAAGCTATCTCATCAACCCTCATCTAATAGGTTAGATGTCTCAACCAATGTTGGCTACGTAGTTTAGGAGTGCAAGGATTTCTTCTAAGAATCACACCCTCTACTCGCAGGTGAGTTCCCATCCTTGGGCTTACTCGGTGATAAATCCTACTCCATCTGATTAGACATTGAATTAATTATACTGAACTGACTGTACTGAGTTTACTAAGTTCTATTAACTAACGGAGTATCACTGAGATCTGATAACTGACTGAGATTACTGAGATTTCCTAAGTCATGAGACTAACTGAATTCTACTGAACATGGGTTGACTGAGAGTATCTTGAAAACATGACACTGGCTCTAGGCACACAACTAAATTGTTGGGTACAAGTACCCCCAGGACTCGATAGCATAAAAATGACAAGACATGACACTTCTTGACACATGACCATAGTCAACAATTCATAGTACAATCATTGGGGATATTCATGAAGTATTTGCCTTCCATAAGCTCACACATGAATAGAAGTTCATGTAAATAGGTCATAATTTCATAAGCCTAATCTCATGAGTATTACATCAATCCATCACAAAGCATAATAATAACATAGGAGTCATTTAAACTTAAGGGCGAAACATAGGTTCATCATTTTGGTCACAATTGAGTCATAAGGCATGTTTCCTATTCTCTTAGGCATTTTATCAAACGCCTTGCATGCATAACTATAAGCTTAGGCTAGGACATTAAATTAATTCATCATGGTTGCATAAATCAATAAAATTTAGTAGATTTCAATCTACATGCTATCATAATTTAATGAAAACATATTTAACGATTCCAACTTGGGTATCATAAACAACATCAACATGATCATAATCAATCCACAACATAAAAATCACAATTTATAATTTAAAATTGTATTCTTGGGCTTCATAGACGAAAAGAATCCATGAATGAACACTTGACATACATGGGTGGATGATTTCTTAAAGATTTGTAGAGGAAAGCTTGAATTCTTAACTTGGAATCAAGAACCAAGGGTTTCTTGTTCTTGGGGATTGATCTTTGAGAGAAACCCTAATTAGATGTTGTGAATGAATAATGAAGTTATGAGCTATTGTCTGGTATAATTAGGGGTTAAAACGGGTGGAAAAAAACCCAAATACCCTTTTAAAAATGGCTTTAAATTGCTGAACGAGATCTGCAATGGCTCATGCGATGGTCAGTTGCTGGCTCGACGGTCCTTCGTTCTGACCGTTGCTCTTGGGCCAAAATAGGGACTCACTGCCCTAGTAGCGATGGCTTAGGCGATGGTCCATCGCTAGATGACGATCCATCAACCTGTCCGTCGCACCTTAGCCAGAATATTGACTTACTGCCTTAGCTGTAATGGTTTAGGCGATGGTCCGTCGCTAGCTCGATGGTCCATCAACCTGCCTGTCGCACCTGGGCGATTCTGACAGCTCTCAATAAAATGTCCATAACTTTCTACTCTGATACCGGATTGGGACAAAATTGGTATCGTTGGAAAGCTAGTTCAATTACCCATATGATTAGAAGTAGAAACTGGGGAAATTCTAGCTTATTTAAATATTAATCATTTAGGAAGTTATCACTAACTCTTCTAGAGACTAGATTTGACTTAAAGAAAGTTCAGGGTATTACAATATCTCTCTCTTAGAAACATTCGTCCTTGAATGAGACTGACCGAGAGGGAAGAAACAGTAGAATAAAACACATCCTGAACACAAATGACTGAAACATGACTCTATGACTAACATGACTGATAAACTAAATCTATATCATACTGAAAATGCATATCTGATGCATGAGTAACTGATTCCTGAATGCATGACTGACTGTTCTGAGGAACTAAGTTTCTCACAATGAGAATGCATATCTGATGCATGATTACTTGACTGAACTAATACATGAATGAATGACTGAATATGCAATGGTATTTAATACCAAGTTTATAATGAAATTCTGAACATGAAATGGATACCAAGCTTGTAACTGAAACCTGAACATGAAACTGAAAAGCATAAGGAGAAATGTTACCTTGAGCTAGATACTAAATACTACTCCCTTACTTATATGCTCATTTTGTAAAGTCGGTGCTAAATACTACTGTCTTACTTATATGATCATTTTGTTGGAAATCAACTTTTAGAAACTAGCATAAGGGCTCATTATGAAACCAATAATGCATTTATCAAAATCAATCTGTAAGCAAAGCTAATCTAATTTATGAAATTTGTGATAAATTTGTAAAATGGATTTCATAGTGAAACTGAGGATCCAAAGATCAAATACTGTATAAATATCTAAAAATAGGCTAGTCTCAAGGTGCTTAAAAGCACAAGTTCTCAAAACATCAATACTCAAAATAGGGCTTCATGACCCATTCTTTAGATTCATGTAAGTTCATAGCAAAATATCAAGCTCAATATACTTATAGAAATACTTCAACAATATCAAGATAATAAAATCAAGAATCACACTATCATGCTTAGAACCTAATTGGAAAATTTGAAAAACCACATTACATGCATAAATATATGAAAATAGTTATGCACTTCAACATTCAATCACTTGTAAACTCATAATCTTCAAATACTGATAATTGGGTATGAACCTTAATATGAAATCATAAGAAATTTGCTAAAAAATATAATTTTGGGAACAAAGACGAAAGGATTATCCTTGTTCATAACCCCACATGCCTTAATAGACTTGGTTTAATGTAGATAATTTGACTTTGAAACCCTAGGAGATGATCTTGAATGCTTTCTTGAGAGTCTTGAATTGTGGAAATAAATTCTTAGTTTCTTTCTTGAAGAGGATGAATTGAATTCTATGTTCTTGGATGCTTTTCTTGAAGTTCTTGGTTTAGAGAGAGTAGATTCTTGCTTATCTTGACAAAGGTTTAATGGAGTTTTGAAGTTCTTGGGAGATGGACTTAAGAAGAAACCCTAATCTTATTCTTGTGAATGGGAGAAGAAATAGTGTGTTATGTAGTTGAATATAAGGAAAATAATGCCTTATGATACTTTAAATTGTAGGAGGGGTAGGCTTTGAAGTGAGGACAAGACAAAAATATCCCTACAAAAACCGAATTAAATTGCTGAATTTTTAAGGGTGATGACCTTGGTTGATAGGCCATTACACATGTGATAACCTATCACACAAGGTCGTCATATCATAGGCTGATTTCATGAGGTTCTGGTCTTGGGTGACGACTTGGCTGATAAGTCATCACATAGTTGATGGCCTATCAGCTTAGGTCGTCACTTAGGATCTTAATTTGATGGGTTTCTGGTTTGGGCTAACAACTTGGCTGATAAGTCGTCACATAGTTGACAGCTTATCAGGTTATATCGTCACTTAGTTGATAGATGGACATGCTGAAGTAAAATGAGTATAACTTTTTGTTCTGATATCGGATTAAGGTGAAATCAAGTGTGTTGGAAAGAAGACTCAAATATGTTTCATTTGATATAGAGTAGGATACCTGAATCAATATATGCTGGGATATACACTCGTTTAAAATTGACCATAGCTGAAGCATTTATCAAAACTCTATCGATGAAAATGTTCTCAACTCGTCTATGAGTTAGGAGGGTATTATGAGCTCGATAAATATAATAAGTCATTCCCTCATCATATATTTTCTAATCACACATGTATATACATAGAATAATTGGGTTCAAGTCCATACGTATAGGAACAATGATTTAAATTCTAGCTCAAAAAAGGTGGGGTGTTACATTATCTCCCCCTTGGAATCATTCATCCTCGAATGACGGATGGGATCTTGTTGAAGCCTTAGAGATATGGAATAACCTGGACCTGATATGTATTCTAAAAAAGGATGTAACTGAGCTGAAACATTAAAATTCCTATCATGAAACTTATTTCTCAGCTAACTTGCCTTTACTTACTATAAGGAGCTGAGAATTTAGAAGTCGCTTGAAGTGTTCATGATACAATCATACATATAGAACTTCAAAGTGATAACTTATGCAAGCACAAATAATGAGACAACGAGTCTAAGATCATACAATGACACTGTCTAAGCTGGAATACTTGGAAAACTAAGATCATCCACTAAACACTTATGGACTGAATCATGACTATATATCTAAATCTGAAACTGATGCATGAACTGAGCTGAATTCGTAATTTGCATGAATGCAAACATTTTTCCACATGGAATGTCCTTACTTGTGAAACTTTGGGTAGTAAGACTAAATGGAAAATTGGAAATCTATAGGAGCTTAGCTACTTGATTGCTAAACTGGATTACAGGCTATACAGACTGAATCATCCTAAAAGCTTATACTCAACCAGAGTATTTATTCAATGCTCTTTCTAATAAATTCTAATAATATTAGGGAGCAATGAATTCTTAGGCATGGTCTAAATAAGATAGTTGAATAAGGAATCGTAACATGGCTACAACTCTATAGTATGTGACATAGACATATAAATCATAGACTAAGAATTACTAGGCCTTAGGCGATGCAACTTCTTACTTTCAAGCTTAGCAACACTTCTCAACTACTCCATCAACTATACTATTCCCCTTAAATACGATACCTCTTTGATTCAACTTATAAATCTTCAAATGGCATTGATAACTCCATATACTAAAGTCTAAACTAAACTAAATTCTCTCACCATGATCAAGCCTAACTCAAAATCACAAGATACAACACACTAAACCATAATACTAGTCTAAACATATGATTCAATCTTCTATGTATCTTCTAGAGCTCACACCCTCAGCATAATATGCCTTACCACCTCAATGGCTAACTTAAAACTCTTACTATGGATTCACTAATGCATATTTTATTCATCCACTTACATCTCAATCAGACATTCAAGTCTATCATTATAACTACATATGAACTTCAAGGAAAACCCTCATAAAGGCATACTCCTCCTAGTCTCTAAACCTCTATCAACAACAACTTTCTTTCACTGTTCTTAAGAAGACATACTCAGAATTCTCAACCAACTATGACATATACAAAAAATTTACCTTAATAGTCCTTCATCCTTTAGCAAAATAATATTTCATAATGAGAGTCATCAACTCTCTCTCATCTAAACCATTGCTTATCCATTATCATCACTACTATCATAACAAAAGAAGAGGTCACTGAAGAGCTAACACACAAGGACCTGAAGCAAAGAATACTATATATAACTTTGACGCTTAACTGAGGCCTGAAGAATAGAATGTAAAAGGTATGAATTTATTAAAGAGGTCAAAACTAAGGACATACATGATATAAACTGAATTTCACTAGGATCATGAGTTCTGAGAACTGATCATACTTTAAAATATAAGTTCATACTTATCATAAGCTATTCAACATAAGACTGGAGTAAATAGATTTATGAGGGATGACTCAAATCATAGAGTGAAGTTGTTACTCACTTACTAGAAGTTGAGAATAGTTGAATAGCATGAAGTGTATAAACATTGTCCTTTGGCATGGATATCTCACATAAGACATGAATATGGTGTGATAACGACTTGAATCCAAGGAATACTCTAGAGTAAGAAAGGATCACTATCTCATCTCAACTGTTGTTGATATATAACAAAATCTAATTCTCAAAACTTGATTTGGTTCTTCACTCTGCCATCTTCCCCTTAGATCAAAGCTGACATTCTAAGTCTATGGAACCCCTTACTAACTGTAATCTAAACTGCAATCACTTTACTCTAGAGTCTAGGGTATAATAATACTCATAAATAATAAACTTACCTAGAAAGACTACACCTTAAAGTGTGAAACCCACTACTAATACTTCCTTATGAGATTCAATTCTTAGATTTCTATAGACCCAAAAATCATCATATAACAACTTAAACACTAACCAACTTAGATTCCAACACTTAACATGGATATCTCCAAACCCTTACAGAACCGTACTAACTTCCTTCATAGTCTACTAAAATCGCATTTCTTAACTCACACCAACATACCCAACATTATAATTAATTACGAATAACTAAACTTAAACTCTTGTGTGCACTATTCAAGCCTATTAGACCACTTTTATACAACTAGCCAGACTAACTAAGAAATTACTTCACCCACCTTGATGACCATCCACTGTTCAAACTTAATGTCTAGTGCTAAACATGATTTTAAAAAAAAACTCACCTTACAAATAATTCTCGCTTGGAGGCTACAAAATAAAACATCAGGAAACACTAGTCCACTAGAACTTCATAACAACAATAATCGATCATAATCATATGGCCTATCTTATTTACAATCCATTAATATATCTTCCTTTTACACATCATTACTATTTACCCTTCTATACACCTAAGTTACTATCATAGCTCTATAAGTTTCAACTAAACTCCCTTTTGCAACCTTAAGGGAAGCCTAAATTACCGATATTAAACAACCAAATACTTCATTAATATCCTATACTTTTCAACATAATAAATACCATCAATAACTCCTTCCATACTTCAAGAAACCAACAATCCATCTTGACTAGTAACTCCTTCCCTACCGTTCCATTATACTAACACACAAGGACATATCACCTTAACACAACTTGATAACATGTATAAGTTTATCCCTATACATTCTATCAATCGTCATTCTCACTCTTCTTGTCACTACTATTTTATACCTATAATTCCAACTATAAGAAGGTTCTACTACTTATGAATCATAATAGGTTTTACTACTTATGAATCATAACACTCTAGGTTTCAATATCTCATGAATATAAACTTTATTCAACAATCTATATTCACACTATCTCCTCTAATGAGTACTATCCGTATTGAAGAAATAAGAAAGAATCTAAAAACATATCTCATTCTATATTAACTGAATAACTCATATGTATGAGGACATAACTTTCAACTTAAGGGACTTATAACTCGCTAACGAGCTCCTATCAAGCCCCATGTGTGACTTCTGAAGTTACTGATAGTAAATCAGAGAGCATTATCTTAGGAGGAATTTGAACTTGCCAATCATGTTATCTAAAGAACATGATATAGATGTAGAATTATGGAGTGACGCACAAATCAACAGAAGTTTTTAAGAGAATAACTTTACAGCATGACCAAGATCATGAAGAAGGGAAATATTTCTTAAATGCCATGTATTCTCTAGAAGAAAAGTACAGATGTCTTAGATACGGCTTCACAGACACCCTGGGACATTTGAACCTTGTTATCTGATACCAAGTTTGTAATGACTCGAGACTATCCCCAGTCGTCACACGGTGCTTAGGACCACAAGTGATCTTAAACTAACTCTTACTACTAGCATAACTCATGAGCAATTGAGATAATTACATCAGTCTAAAGGAATAATGTGGAAGATAAATAATTAACTGAACATCATCAAAACAAATTGTTAAAATAACTATAACTCTATTTTATTCAAAACCAAAACTGAACCCCAATACATATAATCTGCTAACTGCCTATGAAGCCTCTACTAGTATTGACTTTAGGTAGCTGGGACATGAACTCCAGCTATCCCAAGTCAATATGACTAAATAAACAAGGCAAGATACTACTCAACTATGACTGACTCGAACCCCTGAATCGAAAGGGCTCATCACCTGCTGACTAGGAGCTGCCACTGTTTGATTATGCTGTGCATGCTACAACTGGTACCTATATTATTAAACAATGTAGCACATAGACATATATATATGAATCAGTACTTTTGGAATATACTAAGCATATGGGGGTGAATGCATAAGTAAAATAATAACTGTATATATACTCATAAATTTTCAAATAATGCATGCTAAGTGTAAATGACTCATATTGGCTTGAATAACTAAAAGCTGAAAATCATAAATCATGAATGATAAAGAATACTGTACAAATCTTGTGAGACTAAACACAGTTCTAAAAGTTGTACTTGTATTCTATTTTCCAATCACTCAAGCTAAGAGTAGAAAGGACTCACCTTTATCATCTAAAAATTGAAAGCTAAAATATAATAACTGATGTGTTATGTAAGATGATATCTGAGTAAAACTGTGAGCTTTAACACTTAGTTTCTAAAATCTTTTCTATTTTTATTTTCTATTAGGAACTATTCTGTAAAACTTTTTTATTAGGGAGGTTCTTATAACCAACATAAACCATGTGAGTTATCATGGAGTCCAACGTCTTACACATATTGGGGAGAGTCCTACATCTTGTTGCCCTAAGGGAAAAACCTAACGTTGGGGATAAGTGTCATACTCTTGCCAAGGAGTATAACCTAAGCTATGTGATCATATCTATATCTGTCATCCATATACTAATAGGAATAATCTGAATCTATACCTATGTTGGCTACGTAGTTCTGTGAAAGATAGGGCACGCTAAGCCCACACTTTTCGCTCGGTGCTAAATACTACTCTCTTACTTATATAATCATTCTGTTGAAATCCACTTTTAAAAACTAGCATAAGGGTTCATTATGAAACCAATCATGCATTTATCTAAATCAATCTGTAAGCAAAGCTAATCTGATTTTTAAAATCTGTAAAGTGGATTCCATAGCTAAACTGAGGATTCGAAGATCAAATACTATATAAATATATGAAAATAGGCTAGTCACAGAGTGCTTAAAAGTACAAGTTCTCAAAACACCAATACTCAAAGTAGGGCTTCATGACCCATTCTTTAGATTCATGTAGGTTCATAGCAAAACATCAAGCTCAATATACTTATTGAAATACTTCAACAATATCAAGATAATAAAATCAAGAATCAAAATATCATGCTTAAAACTCAATTGAAAATTTTGAAAAACCGCATTACACGCATAAATATATGAAAATAGTCATGCTCTTCAACATTCAATCACTTGTAAACTCATAATCTTCAAATACTGATAATTGGATATGAACCCTAATATGAAATCATAAGAAATTTATTGAAAAATACAATTTTGGGCACAAGAACAAAAGGATTGTCCTTGTTCATAACACCACATACCTTAATACACTTGGTTTGATGTAGATAATTTGACTTTGAAATCCTAGGAGATGATCTTGAATGCTTTCTTGAGATTCTGGAATAGTGGAACTAAATTCTTGGTTTCTTTCTTGAAGATGATGAATTGAATTCTATGTTCTTGGATGTTTTTCTTGAAGTTCTTGATTTAGAGAGAGTAGATTCTTGCTTATCTTGATGAAGGTTTAATGGAATTTTGAAGTTCTTAGGAGATGGACTTAAGAAGAAACCCTAATCTTATTCTTGTGAATGAGAGAAGAAATAGCGTGTTGTGTAGTTGAATATTAGGAAAATAATGCCTTATGACACTTTAAATTGTGGGAGGGGTAGGGCTTGAGGTGACAAAAATACCAAAATACCCCAACGAAAACTGAATTAAATTGCTGAATTTTTAAGGGTGACGATCTTCGTTGATAGGCCATCACACATGTGATAACCTATCACACCAGGTCGTCACATCAGAGGCAAATTTCATGAGGTTCTGGTCTTGGGTGACAACTTGGCTGATAATTCGTCTCATAGTTGATGTCCTGTTAGCTCAGGTTATCACTTAGGAGCTTAATTTGATGGGTTTCTGGTTTGGTCTGACTACTTAGATAATAAGTCATCACATAGTTGAAGACTTATCCGCTCAGGTCGTCACTTAGCTGACAGACGGATATGCTAAAGTAAAACGGGTATAACCTTGTGCTCTAATATCGGATTAAGGTGAAACCAAGTGCATTGGAAAGAACACTCAATAACCTTTCATTTGATATACAGTAGGACACCTGAATCAATATGTTTTGGGATATATACTCGTTTAAAGTTGACCATAGCTGGAGCATTTATCAAAACTCTATTGATGAAAAAGTTCTCAATCGTCTATGAGTTAGGAGGGTATTATGACCTCGATAAATATATGAAGTCATTCCCATATCATATATTTGATAATCACACATGTATATACATAGAATAATTGGATTCAAGTCTGTATGTATGGGAACAACGATTTAAATTCTAGCCCGAAAAAGGTAGGGTGTTCCATTAATACAGTATCTAAAATTGTAATACACATCCTGTCTCTGAAATAGAAGTAAATAAAACTAAATGATAGAGGAGGTCTAGATTCAAATCTGAAAATCCTAGAGTGGGCTAGGACCTCGAGATATCACTAGCTCCACCAAATAAATCAACCTCCTTGATTCAAACGTGTGCTATGATCTACATTGAAAAGGCACAGTAGGAATGAGTACAATCCATTTGAACTCAGTAGAAAACTAGAAAATAATATAAGTAAAGAAAAATATGTGTACGTCACCTGCAACTAGAAAAGTTCCTAAATGGCACCTCGCACCGTCTCCACTTACATTCAAATATAAATACAATAATGAAACAACACAAATATACATAAAGAATAAAATGAAACTACACATAAGACAAGACAAATGATAGAAATCATGAAAGATACATATGCAATATAATGCAATGATGTTGGAATGAATAGTAAAGTCATTGCGCAATATTTTTTATACACGTATCGATCTTGCAGCCCCAAGATAGGACCCATGGGGGTTTCACAAACCATATACTATAACTCATGTCTCAAATCTCAACCCACCTCTCTGGATCACGTTCATGGAGAGGGTTTTTATTAAAATGTCTCATTTTTCTTCTAAAGTAGTGTTCCTTAATCGTACCAGTATCTCAGAAATTTATATGTATGGAATGAAGATGTAATGCTCACAAATAAAATCAGTATGAGGATATCCAATCCATTCAAAACATATATAAGTGAGCCCAGAAATCAACTCAATACGTCTGCAATTCATGATTATCAATTTTAATTAGTCACTATTAAAATAAAGATACATGTAAGAAATTATTAATATCATATCAACCCCTAACTCCTGGTATTCCTATCATGACAAGGGCAACCAATGTTCAATAAGGCTTATATAGCAATTCAAGTTCCTGCACTGGTATTATATCCATAATAAAGCCATTTAAATGCACAGATAATGCGAAAGATGTCAAATAAATCCCCCACACGGGCAACACGCAATATCAGATATCACAAGTCAACAACAAAGGATATAACACCCCACTTAAGAGAAGAACAGTAATAATAATCTCAAAATATAAACCTATAGTTTTTTTCCCCAGCCTATAGCAAGCTTTTCTTATTTATTAACTACTCAACTCAATCTGAATGAAGTTAAGCCATAATCTACCTCAAAACGATAAAATCCAAGCCTAAAGTTCTTTAAAATAGAGCTTTGCCATTTCATACAGCCAAGGATCAACTACAACATTCAAATATAGAATTTACGCATTAAAAGGAATCTAATGATACCTATATTACCCATATTTGAGTTGGATTCAAAATGGGTTCGATAAATAAGTTTGAAAATGAAAATGTTAAAACTGAGATTTTGTTTTAGAATTACATTTCACAAGGTTAAAGGAATTACGATTGAAAACCTACTCAAAATGAGTTTAAAACAAGGTCTAAATTGAAGAAAAGTCTTTTTAAGCTTTACCAGTAAAATACTCAAAATTCCAATTCAAATTTATTTATAGATGTTTTCAGAGATGCAATCAATGGAATAATAGCGATATAATTTTAGAGGTTACCCATATGAAATATGATAAAGAAACCCTTGAAATTGCCTTACCCAAAGATTGGAGATCCGAAAATAGAGTAAAATCACAAAATTAAGGCTTAAATATTATTTTATGAACTATGCCCTGGGACCACAGAACCCACCTCACAATCACAAGGGTCAACGCTTACTGGCTAATTAATTAGCCTTTGTGTTTGCATCCAAGGCTTTGCGTTCAAAGGTCTACGCCCTAGACCATCGTCTTCGTGATAGCCCTATCTCATTTGTGAAGAAGGAAAAACACCAAACCTAACTCTACTACACCTCGTGATCGCGGTTACCACTATAGTGAAGGACTAATTCCTTCTCCACACTTGTGGCTAGGAGCTTGCACTCGCGAAGAAGGATTCCCCTTGCACTAGATATCAGCAAAAATACCGATTTGCGTAGTTTCCACAATCTTTGAATGGACCCTTAAAATTTTTTTGGGACCCAACAAAAGTAAACCATATATGCTACCAAGCTATTTTTGATGTTTTGGACGCAATGGTAACTCAGATTTTCTAAAATGTAGTTGTATTCAATAAATTAACCCTCGGGACCCATTTAAGACAAATTTTAAGATGAAGATTCAAAATACAAAATAAAGTTTCCGAGCCCAAACTAATCCCGCTACAAGCCCAAATTTGATATTCTAGATCTAATGGAACTATCCAAATCATCATTTGGGACTCAGAACATCAAATGCTGATCTTAGTCAAATATATGGATTTTAAAGCTGCTAAAACCAACAAACTCATCCAAATCATTCCTAATCACATCTAGAACTATGCCAATCATCCCCACACCTTAAAATCAACATATAGAAACTACAAGAAAGGTCAAAATGGTCAAAACACATAAAAAACAAAATTTCACAGGTCAGGTCATTACACTACCTAAATTTCATACTTGACAGGAATAATCATTATGGAGAACCCAAAACAATACCGAGTTAGCATCATAGTCTATGTGCATGGTTGATTTGCCAAAATCAGATAAATTTACAAAAAGTAAAACAATATCAAGGAAATAGTTAGTAGCAATTGTATATCGCCCATTTTTCTCCATTGCACATACTCCAATTTCTTTACATATTAGACAGTGTGACTACATTATTGAGATCATTTATAGCCTAACAAATCCCTATGGCTTTTTAAGATTACAAGTATAGTGCATTCAAGTCATTTATGCTGATAAAATAACAAAGTGTAAAACAAAGAAAGAAAAACATAAGAGTACTCTTTATATATTTTAACCATATGAAAAGAAATAAAATTTGTAATATAAAAGAGGGAAAAATAAAATTCAGCATAAAGATACAATATGCATCAAGAAAAGAAGTACAAAAAAGAGATATGAAAATTTTCAATTCACATAGAATTAATATCACAAAGTGCAAATATTCACTTGATTCAATAGAGCACATATGAATAGCACTATAGGATAAAGCATAAAAAGAAAGGGACTTTTGTCATGGCCCAATTTCTCAAGTCATGAATACACCTACTATAACCTTTTAGTAGGTAAGCCAACCCATAGTCCAAAACAGCTAGTAACTGACTATCAAGAGAAATCAAAGAAATAACAAAAAGAATTTAAATAAAAGACTAATAAAGGATACAACCCCAAAACCTGATGAAGTTAGTACATGAGTTTCTAATACAACATGAGTATAAAATGCAATACATAGTAAATATACATGTGCAAACTGTCTCCGAATACAAAATAGAGATAAGTCTAATCAATATGAGAGAGAGAAGGAATAATCCAAACATTAGAAGCTCACCCCAATCTCCGATCCAAAGTTGTTCCACATGATGTATATGTCAATAGTAAGAACTCATACTATGATCTGCAAGCTACAAAAGTGTGGTATGAGTACCAAAAATGTGTTACTCAATAGGCATCAATCGACTGAGATCCAAAGATAATGCAAGCATAAATAACATGTGCGGCAGAAATATAAACTACAACCAAATATCTAGGAAACTAAACATAATCATGTTAATGGAACAATAAGGGTAAACTATCTTGTTCTAATAATATTGAAGAACTAAAGTACAATATCATATATCACTAGAAAATATATAAATGAAGAATGATGGAAGGATATATAGTAGTAATAAAAGGATAAAAGATACATATAGGATATGAATAAATAAGAAAAGAGATGGATATACGATAATATCATATATATATGTATGTATATATATATATATTAACCTTAAAGATAATAACCTGAGGGTACCAATCTAAATTCTTGAGGATCATGGGAAATAAAGAAAGATAATACTAGCATAATCAGGGTTTCTAACAAAAGAACGACAAAATAAGAGATAATCTAATAATAACATATCTTACTATGAGAAAAAAAGAATAAAAAATGTACTGATAATCTCGGAGAATATTCCATAATCATCTTGCCATGAACTAACCATAATAACCAATAATAAATTAACCGGCTAGCTCAAACAAACAATAACCTAATCGGGCTTCCAAAAGCCCAGAAGGTCAAATCAAACACTTAGCAAGAAACAATCATAGCTTAAACCTATACACCCCCTACAACGCCAATAGATTTAAGTATCAAACAGTTATTCCGGGATAGACAATGGACATAAATGACTGGATGCAACATAAATTAATAGTAAACCATGTCCATGAATCCTCTCATACAATAAGCACCGGACTTGAACCAATTCCTTAACATAATAAGTACTCCATCAATGTCGAACATGAACTAAAATACTATTATAGATACCAAACTCAAACTGAAAATAGTATCATAAGCTCCAGACTCAAACTGAAAATAGTATCAAAAAGGTCAAACTTGAACAAAAATAGTATCATAAATGCGGGACTTGAATAAAAAATAACATCATAATTGTTAGACTCAAATCGAAAATAGTATCATAAGTGCCAAAATTGAATAACCATTGCTCGAGATCAACTCTGAGACTAAATCAGCATAATAGCTTAGAAAGAGCTAAAATCTCTCTCGACCAAAGTAAATAGTAGTGGAAAAAAAGTGGATAGACCACGGACCGAAATCAATCTCAGTCTAATTTTCAAAATATTATCTTTAGTTTCAAAAGCTCATAAATCATAAATAAGGTGGAATGATTCCTTCTATAAAAGAATTCATTTTAAAAAAATTAGGAATAAATTTCTTTAAGAAAACAATAGTAAAATCATGATTTTGGTGGAATCATACCACTAAGTGAGCATGAACACACCTAAAAGTATGCATGCCATCACCAGTATCAAAACAATACAACAATAAGTGCCAAATCATTCATTTACTAGAAACACCCCCTTTATAAGGGTAGAATACTCTCCATGAGTCGAACTGGTGTCGTAACCACGGCCTCAAACCCAACAATTTATAACAAGCATAATAATATCACTATAATCCAGGAAACTATGCCCAAGTCTCTAAGTCAAATAGTAAATCTTATACAAAAGAGTCCTTATTATCATTCTATGGTTAACATGCTTATAATCAAAGGGAATGGGATTCTAAGGCTATAAAAAGGGTTGGGTCACCTTTCTAGTGACAAAATTTCTAAATAGGCTAAGTCATAATATGCTTTTCATAAGCATATCCTTTAATCCCAACCCTGCATGCAAACTATGCTACACATAATCTCATAGAGAAAAGTAGACCGAACACGACCTCGATGTCGAATTGCCAGTTTTGAACCATCCTCAAATCACTTGCCTTTGCTCCACAATCCTAAAAATGATGTTGGACTATCAACATAATCAACTGCGCATTAGTAGGAGTAAAATGAAACCCATAATGCTATATAAAACTCTAAGCCCAAAATTGGGTCAATAATGGGCTCGTGGGACCTGCTAATAGAATCTTAAAATTAAATACATCAAGAGGTATCTCAAAGGACAAGAAATGCATGTTCAAATTGTGCACAAATAGAGTTCAAATTATGGCCCAAATCAGCCCACAAGTTAGGAAATTTAAAAACTAGTTTTCAGGAATTTACAAGAAAAAGAGCGGAATTTGATGGGGAAAAATATTGAAAAATGATCATAAGGTGTTGAATTACCTTATCTTAGACTTAATGGACTATTTCCCATAATTTCCAAAACTCCAAGTTTCAACAATGGAGGAATAAGGGTTTTGACTCACAAACATAGTCAGAAATTATGAAAACCGAAATAGGTACTCTTAGAAAATGAGAATAAGAAGTTATAATAACATAGATAATAATTATATGAGAAAAACACATCGAGAATAATCTAAAATGGTGCTTCCTAGGTTCCAAAATGTCAAAACAACAAAATGGGCACAGTTGGGGTCTTATACTCTGCGATGGTCGCTTAACCTATACTTTGATCGCTTAAGAGACTTGGTCAAAGGGTAAAAATAGAACTTAAGCATCCAAATGGTCTCTTAAGCAGCTTGGTCAAATGGTCAATGGTCACTTAAGCAGCCACACCAGCACCAGTAACTTCCAAAACATATTTTTGACCCTCGAAACTCATTCAGAACCAAATGAACATGAACCAATAGTGCAAATTGATAATAAAATATTTTCGATCCAATGGAGTCAGCATATTTACAAAAAAAATTATTTACAATAGAGTACCCCTCTAGATCCCTTTTATGAAATTTTGACTAATTTTTATCTAAACACATAAAATGAAACATAAAGGCTCAGGGCCCAAACTAAATATGCTACCAACCTATAATCTACATTCCAAAATCAATGGTGCCATCAAAATTTTCATATGAGGTCATTTCGATCAATTATGGCTCCCACGCACAAAGGGTCATTTTAACCAAAATCCACCTAATAGCCTAAAACGAGTTCAAAAATCTCGGGACCAGACCATGGGTCCACCTAGCCTAAAATCAATGTTCTAAAGCTAATATCACTATCGGAATTCTCATACTAGGTTGTCTACTGTGAGTTTTGATTCGATACCAATTTCATAATAGCGATGCTCCAAAATAGAAAAATAATCCTAAAACCCAAATGAATTGCCCAATAACTGTACTAATAGTTCTAAAAAGTCATAAATAATTTGTACCCCTTTGGGAAGGCTCAAAATGTTGTAAATGCACCAAAATTGAGGAAATAACCTATATGGTCATTACAATATCCATATTAAAAGGACCTTCATCCTAAGCATGTCTCCCTAGACAACCTCTAAGTAGAAGTAACACTCCCAAGAGATTTTTCTATAGGTAATCTTTTCAACCTACTTACTCACTTCACTTTCTAAATAGCCATAACTCAACCTTAATAGCCAACTGGCCTTCTACTAAATCGAGAATGACTGGTGGACGCAAACCTAAACCATAATATCTGACATAAAACCAAAACAAGCACAAGCAAGCAAAAACTCAACCAAGCTGGCTTGAGCCATACCACCAACTCCAAATTCTAAATCTAATATTCCTTTACCTCGTAAACAAGGTGTCTACTCTGAACCACATAGAATATTATCTGAGCCCTATCCATGAAATTACATCAAACTAACCTCAAAAGACCAAAGTTGATCTACTAAAAATCCATACCAGCGAGCATAAGAATAAGTCCATAATATACGTTAATACAAAATCAGAGGTAATAAAAGTTGTGATCTCCTATCAAAGCTTCAACTAATTTGGATGACCCTAGAAACCAATAATTAGGAGTCCAACATATAAACTCTTGAAACCAAACAATCTTCTCCATAATGTCCTAGCGACTATGGGTGAAAACATTCTAAGCCCAAATTAAGCACACTTCTTCTGCTGAGAAGACAATCCAAAATATTAATGAAAATTAAGAATCAAGGTCGAGAGTAGTAAAAGCCAATACACTGTGCCAATAGACTATTATCTGAGCATCTATCAAGCATACTCTGTTTTAACTAAAAAAGCTGAGTTGATAGGTAAAGAGCATGCCTAGTCAACTTATAAATGGATTCTCAACTAATATAATATGGAAATAAATGTTTCACCTATGCTATACAATGTATAGTTATAATCTCAGCACTAAACCTAAACTATTCAAACCCAATAATCCAAACTAACCCTGTTAACGAGTAAGCCTCTGTACTTTAAAATCTATTATAACCTTCAAGATTCTATTCCAAAGTGTCAAAATTCAAAACTTGAGCCAACATATCTGAACTAAGGTCGAACACCTAATCAACCTTACTATCAAAATTTTGGCATATCTCTAATAATTTCTACAAAATCCAAAATTAAAATATAGTTGAAGAACAAAACAAGAACTGGTAGAAGACGCAAGCCATCAACTCTACATCTGCTAAATGCTATAATGTATAAAGGCATAACTAAGAACTAACCAAGGCTTCAAATAGTACTAGTGATAGCCAAAGCTCTAGCAAATCAAAAAGTACACTCTTAGGTGCAATTCGGTCAAACCCATAATCAATTTCAAAAGACACCCACCTGATCATCAAAAACTATTACCTAAGTATATATTACTAAATAAAAGCATCCCACAAAGTCAAATCAGGCCAAACTAATTACCAAACTAAAGATTTTTTGAATTCACCCTCTTAAACAAATCTCAACTCAACTTAATCATAAAATACATCATCAAAAAAGTAGAGTACCCAACACAATACTGGTACTAGGATCAAAACCACTATTAGGCAATAAATTTTCTAAACTAAAAGGGCAAACCTCAAACTAATCAATCTCTAGATTGGACCATAAAAATAAGTTACCAATGCTAGAATCACAACAAAACCATAGAAGGCCAAATCTAACTTTAGTTTCACAACCCACTTGATAATTTGCCTTACCCCGCTAACAGAAAAGAAGGCCAACCAACCAAGGCTCTAGGTTAAATGGATAAGAATTGCATAAAGAGAAACACTAACTAGATAACACCAGTATATCTGTTATGCACAAATTATTCAAGGTTAAAATAATAACATTAACAAAAAAGTATACAGTGCATGTGGTACAAGAATTGAAAAACACAACCAATACCACTCTAGCATCCCAAAAAGGCCATAATACAAAAGAAAAAGGAAATTCACCTAAATATTACACCCTAAGAAAAATACCATGCTGATCCACTAAAACTACTACTAAAAGAAATAATCTATGGGGGTAGTCACCTATGCATAATATCCACACAAGTCATACAATAACCAATATAGTAATATCAAGGCATGAACCACTAATGGGTATGGAAACCCTAACATAATTTAAATAATAACTAAAAAGTAGCAAGTCAAATCATTACTATATAGATAAATTCTAAAGTCATAGTCTTGACGTGGCTGAAGGAGTACAAATCTAAGCATATCCAAACATGGACTAAGTGGTTGAATGGTCAACAAAGGCACTAAGTACACTATCTCTAATGAAATACCTTGGATTTCGAACCTTAGAAAATTTCTTAGATTTCTGGATTTTGTGCATCATACAACTTATTGATACCAGTTATATGATGAGGTACGATTGGTATACTCTTGGTTGTATGATAACCAGTGTTGGTTGGTCGGTTGTATTAGTTTCTAGAATAGGTATGATTTAGTTAGTACGAGTCGTATGGTTAGTGATAGGTCATATGGTTTGGGTTTTTCCTTTACTTAATATGAGACTTAGTAACTTAAGTTAGATCTGATTATGAGTGGCTCACCATGAGTCATAAGATAGGTTATGAGTCATACCACTAACTCGTATAGAAGATAACGAACAATCCTTCTTTGATTCTATTCAGCTAGGGATACAGTTTAGGGGTACTAATATATGATTAGGTATGACTTAGGTTGGGTAAGTCATATAGTGGACAGTGTTGGGTATAAGAGGGAGGCCTAGGGTACGAATAGTGGGTACCACTCTTATTGAAGGGTATGACTAGTATGGGTAGTCATACCACCTAACAGGAATTTTAAACAGTTTAAGTTGGGGGTAATTTGGATATTTCCCCACTTAATCACTTAAGGCCCCAAGACTTATATCACTATTAGGACATAATTTACCCTATTATTCTAATTTTAAATACTTAGAAACACTCTCTATTCTCTCTAAGGATCTTGGGTAAAAAAGAGCGAGGGTTTCATCTTGAGGAATAATTTGGGGCTTGTACGGGTGATTTTGCTCCATCATCTTCATAATCTAAGGCATATACTCCTCCCTCATTATTAATTCCAACTAAATACATGCCTTATACAATGTTTTTATGGAATAATTATTGTATGATTTTGGGGTTTTCAAGAATATGTTGGAGTTTTGGTATTAAATGCTTGGTTATGGTTTTTTCCATGTTTTAATTATGTTTTTAGATGCTTTGATTATGGTTTGGAAAATTGGGTACATTGTAATGGTAAATTGGTAATTGGAATAGATTTTGGAAATACTATGCCCCTACATGTTTGATAAAATGCTTATGATAATGCTTGTACTATATTATTGAACTTTTAATAAAACTATTGCATGGTATGATTTGGTAATGGAACCCTAAATGATATAAATTATTTAAATAGTTTGAAATGGTTAAATGGTAAGGTTTGGTGGTCATGGTTACAGTTAATGAAACTTCCTTGTGGGGTACTAGGGAATCCTCCTAGTAAACATGATAATTAACAACTTGTGCGGTACATGGGATTCCACCAAGCAAACTTAATAATGGAACACTTATGGGGTACATAGGATTCCCCCAAGTTAACTTGATGATATAATTTATAGGCACATGGGAATCCCTTTACATAAAAAGGTTATCTAAGGACAATGCTTACAAGTTATAGTCAGTATGACGATACCACTACTTATAGACTTGGTTAAGAATAGTGGAATAATGGTTTGGTTGGATGGTAATGGTTTTAATTGGGTAATAATGGCAGGGTATGATAGCTAATTGTGAAGGTGCTAGTCCAATAGACAAATACTAGAACTCATGTTTGCCGACATGAGGGTGGGTCATAGTGACCATATATGATACTATGAGGTACATGGGAATCCCCTACTCTTATGGCATCTCCAATTTTTGTGGCTACATATATTGGACCCATTCAGAGGGTTACACTGGACCCATATAGCCCATGGGTGGTTCTAGGATGGTTAACATACACATACCCAGGTTAATGGTTTTAAAGTCATGCTAAACCCAATTTCTTTTCCTAACATGGTTATATATGTGTGTGTGTGTGGTTTGTATGTCTATGGTTGCTTTACTTGGTTTTACTGGATGAGCTTATTTTATCCTTATCCTGAGTTCATGCTAGAGTTCACCTGCTAAGCCATCTTTAAGTAGTTGTATCCCCACGTGATGCAGGAACCGACAGTTCTACTCCTCCTACTTTGTGATCAAATTTAGGATTATCTATTGGATTAAAGTGGTGAGCTTTCATATTCCAAAAGGCTTTATTTTGTATCATGGATGTCTTTACATATTTGTTTTATTTTATAGAATTGGTTTTGGCTATAGTTGAGGGCATGTCCCAATCGAATATTATTTTTCTTTTAGTTACAAGCTTTTGTGACTACTATGGGTTTGAATGGGTGGGATGGGTATTGGTGTTAGCCTTAGTATTGGCATTGGTATTGGGGCTAATACCACTGGACTAAATTTATGGTTGTTCCATCCTTTTATTTTATGTTATGGATAAGAACTTGGTTTTTATTCTAGTTTGGTTTTGGTTGTTGTTTGGTAATAGATGGTTGGACTTATTTGGTTTGATCATGGTTATAGACCTATCCCAGAGTCTCAGGTTATTATTACCCATTATCTTTATATATATTTTGAATCCATTGAACTATTTGGATAGTTGGGTTGGGTATTGGGGGTGGTCCTGGTTGGACTTGGAATGCCCATTACGATAAGGCCCTGGGTTGGGTTGGGTCAAGTTGGTATCAGAGCTTTAGGTTCATGTTCAATAAGGAGTCCACAAAGTCATGTCAATTAGAGTCTCTTTTAAGGGTGTGTAGCGTGTTACACTCATAAGGGGGAGGCTACAATGAATTTATAAATGTTTCACTTTCTTTGTAGTCTATTTTCAAACTTGGAGTTTGAGTCCTGGAATCTTCTCTAATCCCAGTTTTTTTGGTTTTTAGATCATGCCTCAATGATCTAAGATGTAAGGTAACTCTTCTGTCCCAACTAGGGACAATAGTGAAGGGATGCGTACTACTCAGGGGATCCATACTCGATATAGGGGTCCGGTCCTTGATATTTCTAAAGTTCCATCAGTTTCTACTAGTCCTTCTTAGGGTAAGGTAACTAATGTAGAATTTCATCAATCGATTCATGTTATTGCTCAGTTGGTTGCTACTCAGGCTGAGCGGGATGCATTTGGTGTTTCATTTATTGAGAAAACAAGGGTTGGCCAGTTTATGAAAATGAATCCTCCTACTTTTATAGGTGTGAAGGTGGAGGAGGACCCTTACGATTTGTTGGATGAAATAAAAAAAATCTTCAGCGTGATACAGGCCATAAATATTGAAGGGGTGAATTTTACTACTTACCATCTTAAGGATGTAGTGTACCAATAGTACGAGGAGTGGGATAGGGTGAGAGGTGATGTTGAGGAGTAACTTTGTGGGAGACTGAAACACCCTAGTTTTTGGACCTTAAAAAATTTCTTAGAATTCCGATCTATGAACCCAATACGACTCAGGGGTATGAGCTATATGTTGGGGGGTACAGATGGTATGGTCTAATCGTATACTGACAAGTGTTGGTTGGTGGGATGGATTTTGGTTACTGGAATGGATACAACTTAGGGATACGAGTTATATTAGTGGTTACAGATCATTTGGTTCCTTAACTTAATCTTAGAATTGGTTACTTAGGTTGGATCTGAGGTTGTATATGAGTACGAGTGTCTCACCATGAGTCATAAGATAGGGTATGAATCGTACCAGGGACTCCTATGATAAATAGTGTCCAATCCTTCTGGTATTTTATTCTGCTAAAGATACGGGTCATGGATACGGATTATATGTTATGGTTATGACTTGGTTGAATGATTCGTATCCTGGATAGTTTTTGATCCAAGGGTTAAGGCTTGGAAATAAGTGGCGGATACTAATCGTATTGGGAGGGTACGACTCGTAAGGGTCAGTCGCATCCCTGTGATAGGATTTTTGTTCAACTTAGGTGGGGGTATTCTGGATATTTCACTAATTATTCTAAGAGGGTCCCACAACTTCTAACATACCTAGAAGGTTATTTGCCCTAATATTCAATTCATTAACACCTATAAACTCTTTCTAGTCACATCATAATTCTATTAAGAGATATGAGGAAAGGGAAGCTAGGGTTTTAGCTAGGGGATTGATTGGGGGCTTATCTTGGTGATTTTGTTCCATCATCGTCTTGGTTGAAGGCATGTTTCTCTTCCTTCATTATTAATTTAATTAAAGGCTGGTTTATATGAATGTTTTCATGGTTTTACTATTGTATGACTTTGGCTTTCAAATATGATTTGAGGGTTTTGATGTTTATTGTTTGGCTATGGTTTCCCATTGTTTTAAATATGCTTTCATATGCATTAATAGTGGTTTTAGATAATTTCATAGAGTGGGAATGATTTATTGGTAATTGGTTTTTGTTATATTATGCCCCCAATATGTTTGACAAAATGCTTATAAAGATATGTTCATTGCATTGACTTCTTTTAATGGAAATCTTGTATGTTTTAAACTTGGTAAGGAATTATGCATGGTTTAAATGGTTTGGAAAGGCTAAAGGTTAATTGGTTATGCTTGTGGGGAACATAGAAGTCTCCTAAGTAATTTAATATGGTAAATGTTAGGGCAATTGAAAGTCCCCTTAAACCTATAAATGGTTTGCTATGGATGATATTTGTAAGTAAGAGTTGGTATGACGATACCAATATCAATGGACTTGGTTAATAAATGGATAATGATTTGCTTATTAGGAAATTGGTTTTAATTGGACAATAATAGAGGGATATGTATCAAAGCCGTGGAAGGTAGAGGTCCCGGGGGGGACCAAAATTGGAAACTCATATTTGCCGATTTGAGGTTGGTCTTGGTGACTGTGTACTTGATGTTAGACTTTATGTTGGTGATTTATTAGTCATCCCATGGAACACTTCCCTGGTTGTGCAGATACATGTACTGGGGCCCTTTTAGCAGGGACAACTGAACCCATATAGCCCATGGGTGTTTTAGTATGGGAAAGCTACATAGCCCAGGTAACGATTTTAAAAGCATGCTAAACCTGATCCCTTTTCCCAGCATATATATATGTATGTATGGTTGTATGTATACGAATGGTTTTACTTGGTTTTATAAATGGCATTATTTTATCCTTACCCTGAGATCATGCTAGTGGTCACTCATTAACCCCGTCTACTAGCGGTTTTATTCCCACGCTATGCAGGAACCAATTTTTTTACTCCTCCTACATAGTGATTAAATTGGGGACAATATTTGGACTGAAGTGGTGAGCTTTCATTCTTTCGTAAGGCATCATTTAATGTTATGGATATTTTTAGACATTTTGACTTTATTTTGGATATTGGTTTTGGCTATGATTAGGGGCATGTCCCAACCAAATTTCATTTCTCTTTTGGATAGAGGCTTAGCGGTACTTCTATGGGTTGGATCAATATTAGTATCAGCCTTGCCATTGGAATAAGCCGGTGGGCTAACATCATTGGATGATATTGTTAATTGTTCAATCCTATTATATTTTGGGATTAATTATATTATGTTTTCGAACTTCCTTAGTTATGTCCTAGTTTATGGCCTTTCTTTGGTATGGTTTGGTATGGAAGGGGTGGACTCGATTGGGTTGGTCACAGTTGTGATCTATTCCCAGAGTCCTTATATGAGCTGATACACTATTTTTTTACATGATAAGAATTCAACCAACTCAAGAAAGGCACTGGAGGTTGGGTTGGGTAACAGGGGTGGTCTCTGATCTTGGTCGGACTTGGGATACCCATCATGATAAAGCTAGGGAGGGTCGTGTCAAGTTCATATCAGATTCTAGGTTCATAGTCAATTGGGTGTGCATAAAGCCATGTCGAGTAGAGTCTCTTTTAAGGATGTGTAGTGTGCCACACCCATAAGGGAGAGGCTACAAGGAATTTAGGGATGTTTTATTTTCTTAATACTCTATCTTCAAGCTTGAATTATCAGTCCCAATTCTTCTCTAATCCCTATTTGTTCATCTTTCAAATCATGCCTCATAGATTTGGAATATAAAAAAATTATTCTATCTTATCTAGGGTTAATGCTAAAGGGGTGCATCCTACTTTTAGGGTTCATCTTTGATCTCACATTCTATCCCTAATAGTTTGGGAGTTCCCTTGGTTTCTACTAGTCTTCCTCAAGGTAAGGTGACTAATGTGGAATTTTGTCAGTCTATTCATGCTATTGGAAGTTAGTCGTTGCTCAGGCTGAGCGGGATATGCCTAGTGCTTTGTCTGTTGAGGCCACAAGGGTTGGCCAATTTATGAAGGTGGATCCTCTCACTTTTTTTGGAGTGAAGGTGGAAAAGGATCCATAAGGCTTCTTAGATAAGATTAAAAAGATATTTTGGGTGATTTAGGCTACTAATATGGAGGGGGTAAACTTTTTAGCTTGTTAGCTCAAAGATATTGTATATTAGTGGTATGAAGACTAGGATAGGGATAGAGGTGATATGGAAGAGGAAGTGTTTTGGAAGTCATTTTTAATGCCTTCTTGGATCAATTATTTCCCTAAGAGCTTAGAGAAGAAAAGATAGAGAAGTGTATGAACCTCAAGAAGGGGAGAATATATGTCAAGGAACTTGCCTTAAAGTTTCACCAGTTGTTAAGGTATGCTCCTGATTTAGTGGTTGATATGAAGGCTAGAATAAGGAAGTTTACTTTTGGGTTAAATCAAGATTTGGTTTTACAGAGAAAGATTGTCTTGTTGATTAAGAATATGGACATTTCTAGGTTGACTATTCATATACAGTAAGTGGAGGATGAGAATAAGAGGCAGGCAGAGTTTGGAGATAGGTAAGAAATGAGGAGCAAGTTTTTTTATCAGAGGAGGTGATCAGTCTTATGGTGGTCAAGATAGTAGCAAGTGTCAAAAAAAGAATTAGGGAAGTTCTGGTTCTACTCTTCTGCTGGTGCTCCTTACCAGTCTGGCGATAGGCGTCATCATGGTGGTGATAATTCTTAGGCACAAGGTGCCTAATCTCAGGAAAGTGGAGGTCAGTTGGTGTCTTCAGGTCCTCCTGATCGGTTATGTGGTCATCCTTATCAGGGTTATTATGATGTAAAAAAGGACAAATTCTTTAAGTGTGGCTAGGCAGGCCATCGACTCAGGGATTATCCGGTTAATAAGGTTTTTACTGGCGCAAAAAAGATTCCTATGGCTTCATCTTCTGCTCCTACACCTAGTGGTGTGGCATCTGCTTCTGTTACTACTCCTGGTTCTAGTGTTGGTCAGAACAAGTGGTATACTTTTGCATCCCATTAAGAATTTGAGGCATCACCTGATGTTGTTATTGGTACATTATCTCTTTTCTCTTGTGACGTCTATTATTTGCTTGATCCAGGGTCTACTCTTTCCTAAATGACTCCTTATGTGACTGTAGCTTTTGGTTTTGATCCAGAAGTTATTTTGGATCTTTTTTTTGTTTTTACCCAAGTAGGTGACTCTTCTATTTCTAAGAGAGTCTATATGGGTTTGTGATATCTGTTGGTGGCAAGCAAACCTTGGTGGATCTGCTTGAGTTGGATATGGTAGATATGGATTTATTCTTTATATGTACTTGTTACACTCTTGTTACGTATCTTTAGACTATCAGAACCATAGGGTTATCTTTAGGTTCCCTAGTGAACCGGTTATAGAATAGGAGGGTGTTTCTTTAGCTCCTAGGGGGAGGTTAATTTCTTATCTTAGAGATCGGAGGTTAATCTTCAAAGGTTGTCTTTATCATATGGTCCAGGTTAAAGATTCTAACTCGGAAGGTCCTTCTTTCCAATTGGTTCCAGTGGTTAATGAGTTTCCAGAGGTCTTTCCAAATAATCTTCCTAGTGTTTCTCCGGATAGGGAAATATAGATTTGGTATTGATCTAATTCTGGACACTCATCTAATTTTTATTCCTTTATATAGAATGGCTCCAGCTGAGTTAAGGAAACTGGAGGAGTAATTTAAGGATCTTATGTATAAAGGGTTTATTCATCCTAGTGTATATCCTTGGGGTGCACTAGTGTTGTTTGTGCACAAGAAGGATGGTTCTCTTCGGATGCCCATTGAATACAGGAAGTTGAACAAGGTGATAGTCAAGAATAGGTATCCTCTTCCAAGGATAGATGATCTGTTTGACCAGTTGTAAGGTGCCAAGTTCTTTTCTAAGATATATCTTTGGTCTGTGTATCATCAGCTAAAAATTAGGGAGGTGGATATCCCTAAGATGGCTTTTCGTACTTAGTATAGGCACTCTGAGTTTCTAGTGATGTCATTTGGGTTACCTAATACCCCAGAAGCATTTATGGATCAGATGAATAGGGTATTCAGTGAATATTTAAATCTCTTTATCATTATGTTTATTGATGATATTCTAGTTTATTCGAAGAGCAAGGTGGATCATGCTAATCAGCTTCGTGTGGTATTACAGACCTTAAAGAACAATAGTTGTATGCCAAGTTTTCCAAGTGTAAGTTTTGGTTGAATGTTGTGACTTTCTAAGGTCATATTATTTCTAGTGAAGGAATCGTGGTGGATCCGCAGAAGGTTGTTATGGTGAAGGGGTGGCCTGGTCTATGAATCCATCCAATATTTGGAGCTTTTTAGGTATAGTCGGGCATTACAGGTAGTTTGTGGAAAGCTTTTCATTGATAGCTTCTCCTTTGACTAAGTTGACTCAGAAGAATGTTAAGTTTTCTTAGTCAGATGCTTCTGAAGGGAGTTTTAAGAAGTTGAAGGATAAGTTAAATTTTGGGTCCAATTCTGAGTTTACTGTAAGGCAGTGATGGATTCATGGTTTATTGTGATGCATCTTGGGTAGGTCTTAGTTGTTGTTGATGCAGCATGGGAAGGTATTTCCTATGATTCCAGGCAGTAGAAGGTACATGAGAGGAATTATCCTACTCATGATTTATAGCTATTGGTGGTTGTGTTTGCTTTTAAAATATGGCAGCATTATTTGTATGGTGTCCAGTTGGATATCTTTTTAGATCATAAGAGTCTACAGTATGTGTTCACCCAAAAAGAGCTTAATCTCAGGCAGAGGAGATGGCTTGAGCTTCTCAAGGATTATGATATAAGTCTTCACTATCACCCAGGTAAGGCTATTGTGGTTGTTGTTACTCTTAGTAGGTTATCTATGGGGATTTTGGCTCATGTGGAGGAAGGAAAGCGAGAACTGGTGAAGGATATTCACCGTTTGGCTAATCTTAGAGTCATCTCTTAGACTCTTAGAATAGTGGTGTGGTGGTGCAAGAAGTGGTTAGATCAGCTCTTGGAGTGGAGATTAAGGAGAAGCAAGTGTTGGATTTTGTCTTGATGAAAATCAAGAGTGACATTAGTGGGAAAAAGGTAGTGGTGTTTGAGATCAGTGGTGGTGGTACTTTACGGTATAAGGGAGGTTGTGTGTTCCTGATGTCGATGGATTAGGAAGTGTGTTGGTGATCCTTCTTTCGTTGTTCCTTTGTAAGTGTTGGGTCTCATGAATTCTTTGTCTTATGATGAGGTTCTGGTTTAGATCTTGGATAGGCAGGTTCATCGATTGCAGACCAAGGATGAGTTGTCAGTTAAGGTTCTTTGGTGAAACTGTAAGGTGAAAGAAGCTACATGGGAAGCAGAAGAGAACATGAAGTCCAAATATCTGCATTTGTTTTCTGCACTTGGGATTTGTGCGGAAGGTATGTGTCTTTAACACATCTTTCTTTTAAAAGTTTATTAAAGGACAGATTTATATCTTTGCCTCTTTATTTTCGAACTTTCTTAAATATTGGGAATATGTTTGATAATGCAAATGACTATAGCATGTGGTTACCCCTACCTTGGCTGTCATTCGGGGATGAATATTTCTAATGGGGGGGACTGAAACACCCTAGTTTCTGGACCTTAGAAAATTTCCTTAAATTCTAATCTCTGGACCCAATATGACTCATGGGTATGAGTTTTATGTTGAGGTATGGATGGTATGGTCCGATTGTATACTAACCAATGTTGGTAGGTAGTATGGATTTTGGTTACAGGAATGGATACGACTTCGGGGTACGATTTGTATTGGTGTTTACAGATTATTTGGTTCCTCAACTTAATCTTATACTTGGTTACTTAGGTTGGATCTGAGTACGAGTGGCTCACCATGAGCCGTAAGCTAGGGTACTAATAGTACCAGGGACTCGTATGGTAAACAATGTCCAATCCTAAGTGCATTTGTTTTCTGCACTTGGGATTCATGCAGAATGTATGTGTCTTTAACATATCTTTATCTTAAAAGTTTATTAAAGGATAGATTTATATCTTTGCCTTTTTTTTTTCAAACTTTGTTACAGATTGGGAATATGTTTGATAATGCCAATGACTATAGCGTTTGGTTACCCCTACCTTGCCCGTCATTCGGGGATGAATGTTCCTAGTAGGGGAGACTGAAACACCCTAGTTTCTGGGCCTTAGAAAATTTCCTTGAATTCTGATCTCTGGACCCATGACTCATGGGTACGAGTTGTATGTTGGGGTATGGATAGTATGGTCCGATCGTATACTGAGTAATGTTGGTAGGTGGGATGGATTTTGGTTACAGGAATGGATACGACTTAAGGGTATGAGTTTTATTGATGTTTACGGATCATTTGGTTCCTCAACTTAATCTTATACTTGGTTACTTAGGTTGGATCTGAGTACGAGTGGCTCACCATGAGCCGTAAGCTAGGGTACGAATAGTACTAGGGACTCATATGGTAAACAGTGTCCAATCCTCCTGGTATTTTATTCTGCTAAGGATACAAGTCATGGATATGGATCATAAACTATAGTTATAACTTGTTTGGATAAGCCGTATACTGGACAGTGTTTGATCCGAGGGTTGAGGCTTGGATATGAGCGGTGGATACCAATCGTATTGGGAGGGTACGACTCATAAGGGTCAGTCGTATACCTATGACGGGATTTTGTGCAACTTAAGTGGGGGTATTCTAGACATTTCCCTACATATCCTAATAAGGTCCCACAACTTCTAACCTACCTGGAAGGTTATTTACCCTAATATTCTATTCATTAACACTTAGAAACTCTTCCTAAAAACATTATAATTCCCTTAAGAGCTATTGGGCAAGGGAAGCTAGGGTTTCAACTAGGGGATTTATTTCGGGCTTATCTTGGTGATTTATTTCCATCATCGTCTTGGTTTAAGGCATGTTTCTCTTCCCTCATTATTAATTTAATTAAAGGCATGGTTTACATAAATGTATTCATGGTTTTACTATTGTATGACTTTGACTTTCAAATATGATTTGAGGGTTTTGATGTTAATTGTTTGGATATGGTTTCCCATAGTTTTAATTATGCTTTCATATGTATTAATAATGGTTTTAGATAATTGGATAGAGTGGGAATGATTTATTGGTAATTGGAATTAGTTTTGGTTATATTATGCCCCCAATGTGTTTGACAAAATGCTTATAAAGATATGTCCATTGCATTGACTTCTTTTAATGAAACTCTTGCATGTTTTAAACTTGGTAAATGAATTATGCATGGTTTAAATGGTTTGGAGAGGATAAAGGCTAATTGATTATGCTTGTAGGGAACATGGAAGTCTCCCAAGTGATT
The DNA here is from genome assembly GCF_002878395.1 of Capsicum annuum. Lineage (NCBI taxonomy): Eukaryota > Viridiplantae > Streptophyta > Magnoliopsida > Solanales > Solanaceae > Capsicum > Capsicum annuum. The sequence goes on from NC_061111.1 coordinate 86,154,693, forward strand.
TAATATGGTAAATATTAGGGCAATTGAAAGTCCTCTTAAACCTATAAATGGTTGGCTATGGATGATACTTCCAAATAAGATTTGGTATGACGATACCAATATTAATGGCCTTGGTTAATAAATAGATAATGGTTTGGTTATTTGGAAATTGGTTTTAATTGGACAATAATGGCAGGATGTGTATCAAAGTCGTAGAAGGTGGAGGTATCGGGGGACCAAAATTGGAAACTCGTATTGCCGATATGAGGTTGGTCTTGGTGACCATGTACTTGATGTCACACTTTATTTTGGCGATGTACTAGTCATCCCATGGGATAATTCCTTGGTCATGCAGCTACACGTACTGGGGCCCTTTCAATAGGGACAACTTAACCCATATAGCCCGTGGGTGTTTTTGGATGGCAAAGCTACATAGCCCAGGTAACGATTTTAAAGGCATGCTAAACTCGGTCCCTTTTCCTGGCATATATATATGTATGTATGGTTGTGTCTATACGGATACTTTTACTTGGTTTTATAAATGGTATTATTTAATCCTTACCCTAAGATCATGCTAGCGGTCACTCGTTAACCCCGTCTACTGGAGGTTGTATTCCCACGCTATGCAGGAACCAATCATTCTACTCCTCCTACATTGTGATTTACTCGGGGACAGTTTTGGACTGAAGTGGTGAAATTTCATTCTATCATAAGGAATCATTTAATGTTATGGATATTTTTAGACATTTTGACTTTATTTTGGATATTGATTTTGGCTATGGTTGGGGGCATGTCCCAACCAAATTTCGTTTCTCTTTTGGATAGCGGCTTTGTGGTACTTCTATGGGTTGGAATGGGTGGGATCAGTATTGGTATCGGCCTTGGCATTAGAATAATCTGGTGGGCTTACATCATTGGACGATATTGTTAATTGTTCCATCCTATTATATTTTGGGATTAATTATATTATGTTTTGGAACATCCTCAGTTATGGCCTTTGTTTGTTATGGTTTGGTAAGATTGGACTATTGGTATGGGAGGGGTGGACTCGGTTCAGTTGGTAATAGTTGTGATTTATTCCCCGAGTCCTTATGTGAGCTGTTACACTATTTTGTTACATGCTTGGAATTTAGCCAACTCAGGGCAAACGGCTGGAGGTTGGGTTGGGTAACTGGGGTGGTCTCTGGTCCTGGTCGGACTTGGGATTCCCATTATGACAAGGCCCCAAGGCAGGTCGTGTCAGAAATTTTCTCTAATGTTTTTTGGATTGCTTCTTTTCATAGTTTTTTAGGGAGAAGTAAAGGCGGGGGAATTTATCAATCTGAGACAAGGGAAAATGTCAGTCAAGGAATATGCCTTGAAATTTCATCAACTTTCAAGGTATGCTCTCGAATTGGTGTTTGATATGAGGGCAAGGATGAGAAAGTTCACTTCTGGACTGGCATGGGATTTGATCCTTGAAAGCAATACTACATTGCTTATTAAGAATATGGATATTTCTAGGTTGGTGGTTCATATGCAGCAGGTAGAGGAGTAAAAAAGAAAACAGACTGAGTTTAGGGAAATAAAGTATAAGAAGTTTAGGTCATTTGAACAGTGTGGTGCTTAACAGCAAGGTGGTCGGGATGGCGGTAAGTGGACAAAGAGGAAGTGGTGGAGTTCTGGTTCCTTCTCTACAACTAGTGATCCTTACCCGAAATAGTCGGGTGATAGACGTCAATAGGGTGGCGATAATTTCTGGGAACAGGGTGCCCAATCTTAGGCGAGTTGGGCTTAGTCGGCCTCATCTGCCCTCCTTGGTAGTTCTGTGGTTGGTTGCATAGGGGTTTCTATTATGAGGGGAGGGATAGGTGTTTCAAATGTTGTTAGCTAGGCCATATACTTAGAAACTGTCTAGTTGGTAAGGGTAATTCAGGAGCGAATAAGGCTCCGATTGCTTCATCTCCTGCTTCTGCACCAAAAGGTTCTGCCTCTGGATCTATTTCTACTTCTTGTATTGGTGTAGGTCTGAATAGGTTATATTCTATTGCTACTTGATAGGAATCTGAGGCTTCAGTAAACCAACCATATGTATATAAACCGTACATATATAAATATAACCATGTCGAGAAACGGAATTGGGTTTAGCATGCATTTAAAACCATTAACCTAGGTATGTGTAGGTTAGTCGTCCTTAACACCCACAGGCTATATGGGTCAAGTGTAACCCCCTGAACGGGTCCAGATGTGTGTAGTTCAAGAACTGGAGATCCTATAAGAGTAAGGGATTCTCAAGTACCCTTTACCCTCCATGATAAATATGTACGGTGTACTTAGAGGATTCCTGCGTACCTCGTAGTATCATATAAGGTCGCCATGACCTACCCCTCATGTTGGAAAACATGAGTTTCCAATGTTCATCCGTTGACTCCCACCTTCATAGTTAGCTATCACACCCCACCTTTATTTCCCAATTAAAACCATTTCCAACCAACCAATCCATTATTCCATTTATTATTAACCAAGTATATTAATAGTGGTATCGTCATATCGACTATAACTTGCAAGTGTTGTCCTTAGCCAAACCTTTTAGAGATCAAAGAATTCCTATGTACCCATAGATCAAGTTAACTTTGAGGAGTCTCATGTACCCTACAACTGTTCCATTATTATGTTTGCTTGGGGGAGTCCCATGTACCCCACAAAATGTTTATTAACATGTTTACTCAGGGGATTCCTTGTACCCCGCAAGGATGTTCAATTAAGCCATAACTATTATTCGAACCAATTGCATTATTTCATTCACATGGGGGATTCCAATGTACCCCGCAAGGTTTTCATTTAAACCAACCATAACCACCAAGACCTTACCCTTTAACCATTCTAAACATTTAAAGCATTTATATTTTTCAATCCATATAAACCATGCAAAACCAACCAGATCCATTTAGGGTTCCATTACCAAACCATACCATGCAATAGTTCCAATGAAAGTTCAACAATAGAGTGAAAACATTCTTTTAGGCATTTTATCAAACATGTTGAGGGCATACCTTTACCAAGACAAAAACCAAAGCATAAACCATCATAATTAGGGTTAATCATGACCCATTTGTTAAACCAGAACAAAATATCACCCACATGTGCAAACCATTACCCAAAACATGTAAAAACATAGTTTAAACAAATACCAAACAACATGCATCAAGATCCTCAACATTGTTTCAAAACCACCATTTATGATTTGACAAATCAATGTTTAAAAAACATTAAATCAATGCCTTTAGTTGGAACTAATAATGAGGGAAGAATAACATGCCTTATACAAGAAAATCCACGGAAAGTACTTGACCCTTCTTAGCTGAACACTTGAAAAACCTAGCCTCCAATCTTCAAAAGAGTATTTAAAGAGTGCTTTGAGATTGTTTTTACCTTTCCAAATAAGTTATGGGAGGCCACCAAGGTTTATATAACATGGGTACATAAAGGGTTTTGGGGTGGGAAATGTCCAAAAGGTCCCCAACTTAAAAGTAGAAAATTCATCCTAGGAGGGTACAACCCAACCATGCAAACTGTATCCTAGGGTATAGTGGTCCCTAAATCATACCCTAGACCTCAACAATACCCTCCACACTATTCCCAATACGACTACACCACAGCAACTCATACGTTACAATACGATTGGTACCCCAAATCGTACCCACACCTGTACCTTGGACAGTTTTAATTAGGCAACTCAATAAGCTTCATATGACTTGGCATTGTACCCCTCGTATCCCACCATATGACTTGTATGGTGGCGAGTCATATCTTGAGCAGTAACCAAGCCAACCCTACTTTCCAACATATGAGTAAGCCATCAATCTATCCCCCTAACTCATATTCAAGGGTACAAATGGTACCCTTGAGTCACACTAAGTCCCAAAAGTCCAAAACCCAAGAGTTTTTGCAAAAGTCCAAATCCCAGGGTGTTATAGTTACCCCTACTAGGATTATTCATCCTCTAATGATGGGTAAGGGTAATAAAAAGCATGAGATGATGTAATAACAAACATCAAATTTCCCTTCAAACCAAATTAGAAAACAAGGACACACAACAAGATAAGAAGATCATCATATACCCCAAGCACGATTTACACCTCAATACCTCCATCCTGACCTCTAACCAAGTTAGGAAACAAAGATTCAAGAGGAACCATTCCTTACCTTTAAACAAGTTAGAAAATAATGGTGTGTTGAATATCACATACCCTCCTCACAAATTTCCAAAATAAAGAACCAATGCGGACCCCTTAGACTCCATTTCCCCTTTCGCATCCCAAATGGCTTTCTCGATCTTTTGGTATCACCATAGAAACTTTACTGAAGCAACACCTTCCATTTGCAACCGCGAACTTACCAATCCAAGATCCTCATTGGGACCTCCTTAAGGAACAAGAAATCCAAGATACCAATACCACCCAAAGGAAGCAACCAACGAAGGACCATTCACACCTTACCTCCCCAAAATAATACGAGGTACCAGATGAATGGACATATTCTAGGGAGCAAGTCTAATTCAACTTACAATTTCTCCATACATATCAATACGAGAGCTTAAGTCTAACTATACACCACCACTTCTATGTTCAAACCTATCTAAAGATAAAAGTAGTTGACTTAGGCCACCGGGCTCTACTCCTTGCATCTATTTTGAAACACTACTCCGCTTCCATTACTATTATATATGAAAACAATAAGTAAATGACATGGGAAAACGATAACCAACCACTATAATCAAAAACCCGACCTATAATTGGAAACCCAAAATCATAACACAATTATGCCATAAAACTAATTCATAAAACATGCTTTCCCGGGCCTCTTATGTACCCAACACAACTATTGGTATATCTACAAATCACAATATTTAAGCCTATCGCTTATATACCCGTGATATGATCTATCCTTCCAAAGATCTCGCACCATTTATAATTTCACAAAGGTTTCCACCACCTATTACCCTCCTAACCATTTTTTATGACAACAACGTTACCTTACCCTCCAAAACCTTAGTTCTAGTAGTTACTCTAGACTCTCCCCCACTTAGGGACTCCTACATTCCTCATTTCAAAACATCACCATGCTCTCTAAACCACTACCATCCTAACATAAAGAGATTCATTAAGGAACCAAAGTACAAAAATTATCTATGTCACCCAAGGCAAGACCCCCAAAATAAGACAAGGAAAAATAGACATGAAGTACTTCATAACAACCACCTTGGTCATAGTGAAGAATCATCCCAACCAAACCATACCATAAAAAGAGTCCTTAGAACTGGACACCGAAAGAAACAGAACCACCTATACCATAAGTAATGCAATGTAGAGTCAAGACTCATATCCGGGGAATAACGCAAATGAAAAATATGAACCTTAAGCATAAGTTCTATAAAAATGAACGCAACACTAGTAGAGTACTCTCTTAACAGAGATAGAAGAGTACTACTAGAATATGCTACCCGACCTTCCTTTAAAGTCTATCATATAAAGAAAACTTAAGATTAACCATCAAACTTTATCCCATTACCCTACAAGCATAACACTCCACCCTAATAGGTGTCACCAAGGATGTACACTAGGGACACTTGGTTTTCTTATACCAAAATCTCATCCACTCAAAGACTAGCTAGAGCCTAGCATAGACATATGAGCTTCATGCTCTATCCCATCCCATGACTCAACCCTCAACTGATTAATGCAGTTGGAACTTTCGACCTCTTCCACACACCTCATCCAACCCACTAATTTATATCCACAATTCTCACATTGGTATTCCCAAGCTAACGTACTCCCTTTACAAAGATCAAACATCTAGGTTCAAGCATAGTATTTATCGAGCACTATGTACTACTAACAAATTACCCCATATAGGATATACGCATACATGGTCCACCCCACAAGGAGGACAACCCTAAAATTCCTTATTCATCCATCGACAACCTATGCATTTCTAGGGATCCATTTCCCTTATGTATGTAAGGACATAAACACTCCATGGAGAGACACTAGAACAAATGGAACCTTTATCTAAAAGATCACTTAATTGCTCTTTTAACCCAACCAAAACTATTCTGTGAGGAAAGAAAAGAAATTAGACAACTGTTCGATATAAAACCAATCCCAAACTGACCTCCCCATTTGGAAGATATCACGAGGGTCATCAAGTAGACCTCAGGAAATTCATCTTCCATTGAAACCAAATACAAAGAACAAACTTTTGAGTTTGAATCTGTAACCCAGACCAAATGATAATAGAGACATCCTTTTGGAGACCAATCTCCAAGATCTAAGATATGATATAACCTTTACCCTTAATAGCCAGGGAATGAAACTACCCTCTCATTCTATAAACGGCTCACTATGGAGCCTAAAGACAACTTTTTTATGGATTCAACAATCTAAGGATACGTAGGACAAGCGCAACTAATCCATCCCCCAAATAACATTAAAATCCACTATATCCAAATCAAACGAATCCACCATGACACTTTTATTACCGATGGATACCAGACATACTCATAGACTCCTTTGGTAATCTTTGAGTCATATACCGGGGTATAAACAGAAAATAAAAGAGTTCAAAACAACCTTTGGACCAAAACCAAAATACACAACCATAAATGGGATCACAAAAGAGAGGGGCCCCTAAACCAAGTTAACCATACATGCCATAAAGAAATAAGTTTTTTCTAACATAACAGTGTCGGCATCAGAAGATGCCTAGAACTTTGAAAAATATATTAAGAGCATTAAGACGACCTCGACCAGAGATAAAACTTAAAATAGCACCTCTTAGTGTAAGAGCTAGAGAAGTAGCAATCGATATCCTATTAGCCCAAGTGGCAATCCTTATGGGACATTTCATTGCATATGACCCAATTGACCACAACTAAAACAATAATTCTTTCCCTCCTTGTAACAATCATGGTACAACCGACCCTAAAATGTACAAGGAGGATAGGATAATGCAGAATGGGCCTCATTGGGCCAGATTGGGCACCTTGTGCCTTAGAAGCATTAATATGAAAATGTCTGTCTCCCAATGGATTAAGGTAAAGAGTACAGGTCATAGAATTGGAATTAGGACCCACCTAACTCCTCTTATTAGACCACTTACTACCAAACTGTTGTCCTCCCTCTTTGTTCAGAGAGATGAGACCCCTTACCTTACCTATTTCCTGACCTTGACTTATTTCTCCTCATACCAATAAGGCCAAACCGATGGGATAGAGTTATCACCATCTAGGTTAATAGATTAACAGAAGATGGAAACTCAATATTAGTAAACTCTCCTTGAGTTAATCAAGAATAAGTACCAACGCCTTAAATAGGATTAGTGGATACCGGTGGGACTTTACAGGGAACACCATAAGCTGTAACCCTTGATCGGGTCTATGCCTCATGAGTTGGACTAGGTCCATCCATGTTGTCCTTAAGTGAGATAGGTGAGTTTCCATGAACTTAAGATCATTGAGAGTACATGATCCAAAAAATAAACCAAAGAATATCCATAAAAAGTTCATGACCATAGACTCCATAGCTCGAAAGTAGAACAACAAGAAAGTGAAACATTCTTAGATTCCACGTAGGCTCCTGATTATAAGTGTGGTGCACAAAAAACCTATAAGTAAAACACTACTTGATATGCCTTTGTGGATACCCCAATTGACCATGAACCTAAAGTTCTGACACCAACTTGACACGACCCGAACTAGGGCCTTGTCGGAACGGAAGATCATAAGCCCAACCAAGACTGGAGACCAACCTCATTACCCAAACCAACCAAGCAACGTATGCCTTAAGTCGGGTGAATTGCAATTATAAAACAAGATAGCATTTTAACCATGCACTCACTTTGGGATAAGTCTATATCCGAGACTAACCCAACCAAGTCAATCCATCCTATAACCAACCAATCCAGCCAAACTGAAACCATAAACCAAAAAAAAAAACCATAATCCAATATATGTATATATATATATATAATAATAAGAAATCAATACCATACCCAAGTCCACAGTTGTCCATACTAAGCCTCCAGACCAAACAAAAGAGTACCTAGTCGGGACATGCCCCCATATAGCCATAAACCAAGTCAATGAAAGACCAAAGTACATAAAGTAATCCATGACATGAAATAGATGCCTTCAAAACTATGGAAGCTCACCACTTCAATCCAATAGTTGATCCCAAATCTGATTACTAAGTAGGAACAGTAGAATGGCCAATTCCCATATCACATGGGAATATATCTGCTCGAAGACGGGATAGCGGGTGAACGCTAGCATGTACTTAGGATAAGGATAAAATAATGCCATCCAGTAAAACCAAGTAAACCAACCGTATACAGACAAACCATACATATATATAACCATGTTGGGAAAGAGAATCGAGTTTAGCATGCATTTAAAACCATTAACCTTGGTATGTGTAGCTTAACCATCCTTAAGAACCCATGGGCTATATGGATATAGTGTAACCCCCTAAATGAGCTTTGATATATGTAGCCGCACGAACTAGAGATACTGTAAGAGTAAGGGATTCCTAAGTAACCTCACCCTCCATGATGCATATGTACAGTGTACTTAGAGGATTCTTATGTACCTCGTAGTATCATATAAGGTCATCATGACCTACCCCTCATGTCAAGAAAATGAATTTCCAATGTTCATCCATTGGACTCCCACCTTCACGGTTAGCTACCACATCCTGCCTTTAATGCCTAATTAAAACTATTTCTAACCAACCAATCCATTATTCAATTTATTATTAACTAAGGCTATTAATAGTGGTATCGTCATACCGACAATAACTTAAAAGTATTGTCCTTAGCCAAGCCTTTTAGAGATCAAGGGATTCCTATGTACCCATGGATATAGTTAACTTGGAGGAGTCCCATGCACCCCACAAGTGTTCTATTATTATGTTTGCTTGGGGAAGCCGTATGTACCCCACAAGTTGTTCATTAACATGTTTACTTGGGGAATTTCTTTGTACCACAAAAGGATGTTCAATTAAGCAATAACCATTTTTTGAACCAATTTCATTATTTCATTCACTTGGGGGATTCTAATGTACACCGAAAGGTTTTTACTTAAACTAACCATAACCATCAAGACCTTACCCTTTAACCATTCTAAACCATTTAAACTATGTTAGACCGTTCCAAACATTTAAACAATTTATACTATTTAAACCACACAAAACCATCCAGATCTATTTTGGGTTCCAGTACCAAACCATACCATGCAATAGTTCCAATTAAAGTTCAACAATAGAGTGAAAAAATTCTTCCAGGTATTTTCTCGAACATATTGTGGGCATACCTTTACCAGGATCAAAACCAAAGGATAAGCCAACATAATTAGGGTTACTCATGACCCATTTGTTAAACCATAACCAAAACGCACTCACATGTGCAAACCATTACCAAAAATATGTAAAAATATAGTTTAAACCAACACCAAACAACATTTCTCAAGACCCTCAACATTATTTCAAAACCACCAGTTATGGTTTCACAAATCAATGTCTAAAACACATTAAATCAATGCCTTTAGTTGGAAAAAACAATGATGGAAGAAGTACATGCCTTATACTAGAAGATCCACGAAAAGTACTTAACCCCTCTTAGCCTCTAAATGAACATGTAACACCCCAAGAACCCATCTCGAGACCTCACACGGTGCTTAAGGTCACACGTGGCCCCAAGCTAACCCTTTAAGCCTGTCATCACTTTTAGAGCTCACTATAATGCAAATCATGCTAAGATAAAGAGGAATAACCATGTCATGAACATACTGCGATACGAAGTAATAGTGCTCTGTACAAATAAAATACTGAAGTTCTGTACATACTGATATTCTAGCCTGACAAAGCCTCTACTATACAAGTCTGATAAGCCATTGGGACAGATCCCTAACTGACTCGTACTGAACTGAAAGTAAATAACCATTATTGACAAGACAAAATCAAAAATACAATTCCTCGATCCATGATGACTCACCAACTGCAGAAGTGTAGAAGAAGGTACTCAAAGATCACTATCGCTGTTGAGACTGAGCACCTGAACCTATATCACGAGGAAATATAGAATACACAAGAGTATGGGGGTCAGTACTTGGGAATGTACTGAGTATGTGGGGGTGGATGCAGCATTTTAAATAATATCATAAATGTATGAGAAATCATGTATGCTGACAATAATAACTACTTCACTTGAATTATCTGAAATATTATTTCCATAAGTCATTAGTAATGACACGTGTTTCATAAATCTAATAAATCATTTAACTCAACTCAAACTCTTTAACTCGTGACCCAAAGTGACGCAGTAACACAAGAGATTTATATCATTATAGACATGAGATTTTCTTATAACCAACATAACTACACCATGTGAGCCTTATAGAGTCCAATATTTTGCCCTCCTAAGGTGGGCACCCCACATTGGTGGGGGTGTCGCACTCTTGCCAGGGAGTGTCTCAATCTCATTATCACAATCCTATACTCGGCCTTTGGCCCACAATTATCAACATCAATCCTACGGTGGCACATAGTTTTGGGGAAATACCAAATTTCCCGCTCGGTGCTAAATACTCCTTCCAGAATCAGCTCAGAACGTGTTAGGAAATCCACCTCAGTCAATATCATTTCATAGGTCTATTTTAAAGACCAAAACATAAATATATATATCTCATCTGTAAATCATGAACAACTGTAGATTTCTAACTCGACTCAAAATCAAAACAATCTTTCTCAGCACCAAGTACATTTGCTTTTCGAATCATTTTCAAATATCAAAATCTTCAAGGAAACATCATAGGACTCATTCTCGACTTTCAATCTCAAATATCGATATATATTCAATAGTCAAATTTCTCATGGAAAGGCATAACTCATGACACTTGTCTTAAAACGCTTAGAAATCATCAATACGTAATGACAATATACAACTCATGGAATAAATTCTCAATTTAAGAAACATGATGGTGAAATAATCATAAATATCAAACTTATTCAACTCAAATCTCATAAATCATAACTTAAATCTTTAGGCACAAGAACGAAAGGAGTATTCTTGTTCAAGCCCCACATACCTTAGATTTTGATTTTGAAGATATAGAAACTTGCTTAAAACTTCTTTCTCACACTTTTAGACCAAGATCTTGCTGCCTTTGACTTGATGAACTTAGTTCTTGAACAACTTGAAGAAATTTATGGGAGATTTCTTGAATTTCTTAGAGATGATTTGATTTTTGGATTTGGAAGAAACCCTAGGTTTCTAGAGAATTCTTGAAAGAAATTTGGAGAGAAATGGAGAGAAATGATCTTCTCTTCTCTACATATATATATATATGTATATAAGGCCACAAGGAGAGGAAATGACCAAGATACCCTTTTGAAAAAAAGTTTAAAATTGCAGATCGGAGCCTGTGATGATTGATCTGACAATCCGTCAGATTAGTTGATGGTCCACCAAGTCATCCGTCACTCGAGTGTCAAAACTGGATTGTTCTGCCTCGGAGTGAAGGTCGAAGTTATGGTCTGTCAGAGGGATTGATGGTCCACCATATCGTCCATCACTCGGGGCTTAGGAATGGGATATTCTGCCTCGGTTTGACGAACACCTTGACGGTCCATCAAATTTGTGACGGTCCACCACTTTGACCGTCACATGACAACCCAAAAAGGGAGATACTGCCTTGGCTTGACGGGACACTTGAAGGTCCACCAAGGACTTGACGGTCGACCAGGTCGACCATCAAACCTGGGCGATCCGATAGCATTCAGTAAAATGGCCATAACTCACTCATCCGATGTCAAATTTCGATGAAATTGGTATCTATTCAAAAGATGGATTTAGGCTTAAGAAACGATCGGGGTATTACAATATCTCCCTCTTGGACATATTCATCCTCGAATGTTGCCAAATAGGCCATGAACAAGAGAAAATGAGGACGTATAGCTGGAACGACTCACATCTAAGGGATCACTTTACTCTAAACTTTTGAGTACTTCACCAAATGCATGAATCATAGATGAAATAACCATATAGTTGAATGCATTAGATTAGGAGGAAACAGATTTAAGAGAATAGTACCTTTGGTTTGATTTGAACTCATGGGGAAAAGATGAGGGTACTTGACTCGCATATCTTCTTCTGCTTCCCACGTAGCACTCTCGACTGATTGATTTCGCCACAAAACTTTAACCAAGGGAACTTTCTTATTTCTTAATCTATGAACTTGATAGTCTAGGATCTCAACCAGAATTTTATCATAAGAAAGACTATCCTGAACATCACAACTTTCTGACGGATCAACAACAACAGAGTCTCCAATATGCTTCTTGAGCATAGAAACACGAAACATAGGATGGATAGCTGACAATTCTACAGGCAAATCAACCTCATAAGCTGCTTCCCAACACAATCAAAACTCTATAAGGGCCAACATATCTGGGACTCAGCTTCCCTATCTTTCCAAATCTTTTCACCCCTTTCATGGTTAAGATTTTCAAATACACCAAATTATCGACTTCAAACTCAAGATCTCTTCTTATCACATATGCATACGACTTCTGACGACTCTGGGCTTCTTCAACCTCTCCCGAATCAACCTAACTTTCTCCATAGCCTCAAATACAGCATCAGGTCCAATCACAGCAACTTGACCCACTTCAAACCAACCTATGGGTAATCTACATCTTTTTCCATACAAAGCTTCAAATTAAGCCATTCCAATGCTAGCATGAAAACTATTATTGTAGGCAAACTCAATCAACAGCAAATGTTCATCCCAACTTCTTTTAAAATCAAGAACATAAGCCCTCAATATATCCTCCAAAGTCTAGATAGTTCTCTCAGCCTGACCATCTGTCTACGGGTGAAAAGCGGAGATGATAGACAACGAAACTCCATGCAATCTAACTAATTTTCGAATATACAGCTTAGCATAGTCCTCCGTGGTGAAAGATGTATGTACTGGTAGAAAAATGCTGACTTAGTCAACCTGTCTACAACGACCCAAATAGAATCATGATTACGATGAGAGAAAGGTAAACCGGTCACGAAATCCATGTTCACAACTTCCCACTTCCAAGATAGAATGCTAAATTCTTGTATTATGCCACCGGGTCTCTAGTGCTCTATCTTTACCTACTGGCAAGTTGCACCGTTTTCTACGAACTTCGCTATATCCTTTTTCATACCATTTCACCAATAAATTTCCCACAAATCGTGGTACATCTTGGTAGCACCGGGATGAATAGAATACCGCGCGCCATGCACCTCAGCCATAATTCTCTGCCTCAGATCATCAACATCAGGCACACACAACCTATTATGAAATCTCAATACACCATCTCCCCCTTGGGAGAAAACCTCCACCTTTTGGTCTTGGATAGACGCTTTCAATTCAGCCAAATGTGAATCCATATCCTGCTTCTCCTTCACTTCCAAAACTAGGGAAGATTCGAAACTACTCTGAATCCAAACATTACCCTTAGCTAAGTCAAGCAATCTAACACCTAACCTAGCTAAACGATGTACTTCACAGGCTAAGTCTCTCTTATCTTCCTCAACATGTGCTACACTACCCATGGATAACCTACTAAGGGCATCTGCCACTACATTGGCCTTGCCCTGGTGATACAACACACTCGTATCATAGTTCTTCAGTAATTCTAACCATCTCCTCTGCCGAAGATTCAACTCTCTCTGAGTAAAAACATACTGGAAACTCTTATGATCCATAAAGACATCAACATGAACACCATACAAATAGTGTCTCTAAATTTTCAAAGCAAAAACCACTGCAGCTAACTGGAGGTCATGGGTTGGATAATTCTTTTCATGAGTTTTCAACTGTCGGGAGGCATAGGCTATAAATTTACCCTTCTGCATCAATACACAACCCAAACCAATTCTGGAAGCATTACAATATACCATAAAATCATCTACACCATTAGGCAGGGTCATCACAGGGGCTGAAGTGAGTCGAGTCTTCAACTCCTAAAAACTCTTCTCGCAAGAATCTGACCACTAGAATTTAACCTTCTTTTAGGTCAACCGAGTCAAAGGAGCAGCAATGGAAGAGAAACCTTCAACAAAACGACGGTAGTAGCCAACTAACCTAAGAAACTCCTAATATCAAATGGGAAAATAGATCTAGGCCAATTCTTTACAGCTTTTACCTTTTGAGGATCAACTCGAATACTATCAGCATAAACAATATGACCCAAAAAAGCAACTGACCTTAGCCAGAATTCATACATGCTAAATTTGGCAAACAACTGTTGATCCCTAAGGGTCTGTAAGACAATTCGAAGATGATCTGCATGGTCGTTTTCACTCTGGCAATATACAAGGATATCATCTAAAAACAAAATAACGAACATATCTAGGTACGATCTGAACACCCGATTCATGAGGTCCATAAAAGCTATCAGGGAATTCATTAGCCCAAAGGGCATGACCGAGAATTCAAAATAACCATAACGAGTGCGGAAAGCTGTCTTTGAAATGTCACACTCTCTGACTTTAAGTTGGTGATAATCGGATCTCAAATCTATTTTTGAGAAATAACTGGCACCTTGCAGCTGATCAAACAAGTCATCAATTCTAGGAAGAGGATATTTGTTCTTGACTGTGACCTTGTTAAGATGACGATAGTCAATGCACATGCGCAATGAACCATCTTTCTTTCGCACGAATAAAATGGGTGTACCTCAGGGAGACACACTAGGCCTTATAAAACCCTTATCAAGAAGATCTTTGAGTTGATCTTTCAACTCCTTAAGTTCTGTGGGGGCTATATGATACGGAGGAATAGAAATAGGATGTGTATCAGGGAGAAGATCAATTCCAAATTCTATCTCTCTATCGGGAGGTACCCCTAGGAGATCTTTCGGGAAAACATCAAGGAACTCAAGGACAACACGAAGAGACTGAATAGTTGGACTCTCAGACTTAGTCTCCTTAACTCAAACAAAATGATAGATACAACCCTTGGATATCAATTTCCAAGTTTTTAGATAGGATATGAAATAACTTTTAGGAGATACAGAATTTCTGGACCACTCAAAGATTGGCTCATTGGGAAATTGAAACTTGACTACCCGGGTACGACAGTCTATAGACGCATAACAAGAGTGTAGCCAATCCATACCCAAAATAATATCAAAATCAACCATGTCTAGCTCAATCAAATCTGCAAATTTGACTCTGTTAAGAATAGTGATAGGACACTTCTTATATACTTGCTTAGCAACAACAGATTCACCCACTGGTGTAGAGACTTGAAAAGGCTCGGAAATGTTTTCAGCACTGATTTCAAAATTCACAACCACCAACGGAGTCACATAAAAAATACTTGACCCAGGGTCCAGCAACACATACACATTGAAATGAAATACACAAAGCATACCAGTAACAACATCTGGTGAATCCTCCTGCTCCTGGTGGGGTGGTAAAGCATTAAAGCAATTTTGGCACTGACCACCTGCAGTACTAGATGAGGCACCCTGAAGAGGAGTAGGACGAACTACAGGGGCTGGAGCACTAATAGCCTGACTTTGGGGACAAACATCGTGGCTCCCCTGGTTAGCATAAGGGCAATCCCTGAACTTGTGGCCCAACTTACTGCAACCAAAAAAACCCCTCTGACTGACTAAGCACTCACCGAGATGGTCCCTACAACACTTCAGGCATAGGGGAGGATGAAGTCTATTACTCACACTATCCTGGGACTTGGACATAGTAGGCCTATTACCCTGCTACGGCCTAATTTTAAATGCAGGAGTACTGGCTGATGAAGGCGCTGACATAAGAGAACGGCTCTGGAACTGAGGGCGGATCCCTCCTAAAAATCTAGCCTGACTATACCCCTATTGCTTTAATCTAACTCTCTTATTCCCTCTCACTCT
Organism: Capsicum annuum; assembly: GCF_002878395.1. NCBI lineage: Eukaryota > Viridiplantae > Streptophyta > Magnoliopsida > Solanales > Solanaceae > Capsicum > Capsicum annuum. The sequence goes on from NC_061111.1 coordinate 86,170,622, forward strand.
CTCTCTCTTTCCTTCACTTTGTCTACTTCAATCTGTTGAGTATGAATCATTAGTCTTGAAAGTTCCATGTCCCTATTAAGCATTGCGGATCTACACTCTTTCACAACATAACCAGATACACCAGCCAAGAACTTACTCATACTAGTTCTAGAACCAGCCATCATACCGGGAGAATACTTAGATAACTGATTAAACTTATAGAAATACTCCTTAACTGTCATGGGGCCCTATCTCAAGTTCATAAATTCTTCTAATTTTGCTTCACTCAGCTCCGGGGGAAAGAATATGTCTAAGAAGGTACTTGAAATAATTGCCAAGTCACAGGAGTATCATTCTCCCCTCTACTCTTCCTCTACATCTCAACCCAATCATAAGCAACATCTTTCATTCGATAGGCAGCCACTTCAACACTCTCCTCCTCAGTCACGTGCATTATCTGAGTGATCTTTCTCACTTCATCTAAATACATTTGCAGGTCTTCACCTACTTTTGACCCAAAAAACTCAGGTGGATTCATTCACATAAATTCACGAACCCAGGTTGCAGCAGAATTATTCCCTTGAGAAGGTGGAACAGTAGCCTGGGTGTTGGCTTGAGCATTGGCGATGACCGCCTGGGCTAGCGCTTGGAAAGCTGCCCGAAATTCAGCATGGGACACCATCCCACTTAAAAGATCAATAGGTTGAGGTCGTTCATTGTTTCTGTGAGCTCTACAAGGAGGCATTTTCTATCATAAGAGAGCACGAATTAACTGCAGAGAGAAACAGTCATAGGCACGATAGACTCCTTTAAGAAAGAAATAACTTTTCCTAAAATGTCCCATAGCCTCTTGCTCATAGATGTGGCATGCTACACACTGATGATCAAGACTCTACATAACGCGGCTTGTCACACTCCCTAGGACTCCTTGAACCTTAGGCTTTGATACCAAGCTTGTAACACCCCAAGAACCCATCCCGATACGTCACACGGTGCTTAAAGTCACACGTGACCCCAAGCTAACCCTCTAAGCCTTTCATCACTTTTAGAACTCACTATAACGCAAATTATGCAAAGATAAAAAGGAATAACCATGTCATAAACATACTGTGTTACAAAATAATAGTGCTCTGTACAATCAACATACTAAAGTTCTGTACATACTGGTATTCTAGCCCGACAAAGCCTCTACTATACAAGTCTGATGAGCCATTGGGACAGATCCCCAATTGACTCGTACTGAACTGAAAATAAATAACCATCTATTGACAAGACAAAACCAGAAATACAGGTCCTCGAACCATGAGGACTCACCAACTGTAGAAGCATAGAGGAAGGTACTCAAAGATCACTATCCCCGCTGAGACTGAGCACCTGAACCTATATCACCAGGAAATATAGAATACACAAGATTATTGGGGTCAGTAATTGGGAATGTACTGAGTATGTGGGGGTAGATGCAGCATTTTAAATAATATCATAAATGTATGAGAAATCATGCATGCTGACAATAATAACTATCTTCTCTTGAATTATCTGGAACATTATTTCCATAAGTCATCAGTAATGACACGTGTTTCATAAATCTCATAAATCATTTAACTCAACTCAAACTCTTTAACTCGTGACTCAAAGTGACTCGGTAATTCAAGAGACTTATATCATTATGGACGTTGGAGTTTCATATAACTGACATAACTACACCATGTGAGCCTCATGGAGTCCAACGTTTTGCCCTACTAAGGAGGGAACCCCACATTGGCGAGGGTGTCGTACTCTTGCTAGGGAGTACAACCTCAATCTCATTATCACAATCCCATACTCGGCCTTTGGCCCATAATTATCAACATCAATCCTACAGTGGCACGTAGTTTTGGGGAAATACCAAATTTTCCGCTCGGTGCTAAATACTCCTCCCAGACTCAGCTCAGAACGCATTAGGAAATCCACCTCAATCAATATCAACTCATAGATCTATTTTAAAGACCAAAACATAAATATATATATCTCATCTGTAAATCATGAACAACTGTGGATTCCTAACTCGACTTAAAATCAAAACAATCTTTCTCAGCATCAAGTACATTTGCTTTTCAAATCATTTTCAAATATCAAAATCTTCAAGGAAACATCATAGGACTTATTCTCGACTTTCAATCTCAAATATCGATATATAATCAATAGTCAAATTACTCATGGAAAGGAATAACTCATGACACTAGGTCGTCCGTCACTCGAGTGTCAAAACTTAAATATTCTTCCTCGGAGTAATGGTCGAAGTGACGGTCCGTCAGAGGGACTGACGATCCACCATATCGTTCATCACTCGAGGATCAGGAATGGGACATTCTGCCTCGGTCTGACATACACCTTGACGGTCCATCAACTTTGTGGCAGTCCACCACTTTGATCGTCACACGACATCCCAAAAAAGGAGCTACTGCCTCGGCTTGACGGGACACTTGACGGTCCACCAGGTAGACCATCAAACCTGGGTAATTCGATAGCATTCAGTAAAATAGCCATAACTCACTCATCCAATGTCGGATTTTGATGAAATTGGAATCATACATATCCATTCAAAAGCCGGATTTAGGCTTAAGAAACGATTGAGGTACTATAGAACACTTGAGAATCGTTAGCCTCCAATCTTTATGAGAGTGTTTAAAGAGTGATTTAAGAGTATTTCTACCTTTCCAAGTGAGTTGTTGGAGGCCACCAAGGGTTATATAATATAGGGACATAAGGGTTTTGAGGTGGGAAATGTTCAAATGTTCCCCAAATTAAAAGTAGAAAATCCATCCCTAAGAGGGTACGGCCCAACTATGCAAACCAATCCTATGTACGAGTTGTCCCTAACTCATATCTCTGACCTCACTAAGACCCTCCACACTGGTCCTAATATGAATACACTTACCAACTCATACCTTAGGGTACAATTGATACCCCAAACTATACCCGCATTCGTACCTTGGATAGTTTCAACTAGGTAACTCAATAAGCTTCATATGATTTGGAATTGTACCCCTCGTATCCCATTATATGACTCATAAGGTGGTGAGTCTTATTTTAGATAGTAACCACGCCAACATTACTTCCTAATATCTAAGTAATCCATCCAGCTATCCCCCTATTGTATCAAAGGGTATAAATGGTACCCTTGAGTCGTACCAAGTCCCAAAAGTCCAAAACCCAAGAATTTTTGCAAGGATCCAAATCTCGGGGTGTTATAGTCTCTCCCTCTTGTATAATTCATCCTTGAATGATGGGTAAGGGTAATAACAAGCATGAGATGATGCAATAACACATATCATACTTCCCTTCAAACCAAATTAGAAAACAAGGGCACAAAACAAGATGAGAAGATCATCACATACCCCAAGCACAATTTACACCGCAACACCTCCATCCCGACCTCTAACTAAGTTAGAAAACAAAGATACCTTTCCTTACCCTTAACAAAGTTAGAAAAAAAAAGATGTGTTGAAGATCACATACCTTTCATACTAACTTCCAGAATTAAAAACCAATGCGGACCCCTTGGACTCTATGTCCCTTTCTGTATCCCAAATGGCTTTCTCAGACATTTGGTTTCACCATGGAACCTTTACAGAAGTCAAACCTTTCATTTGAAACTAGAAAAATTACCGGTCCAAGATCCTAAGCGGGACATTCTTAAGGGTTAAAATCCAAGATACAAATCCCACCCAAAGAAATCAACCAATGAAGGACGATCCATACCTTACTTCCCCAAAACCACATGGAGTACCGGATGGATAGACTCATGCTACGAAGCAAGTCCAATTCAACTTACAATTTTTGGAGAAACATAACTATGAGAGCTTGAGTCTAACTATACACCACCACTTCCATATTCGAACCTTTCCAAAGATAAAAGGAGTTATCTTAGGCTACTGGGCTCAAATTCTTCCACCCATCTTGAAACACTACTCTGCTTCCATCACTATTTATATGAAAACTATAAGAAAAAGGCATGGGAAAACCATAATCAACCACTATAATCAGAAACCCCAACCTATAATCGAAAACCCAAAACCATAACACAATTATACCATAAAAGTAATTCATAAAAATGCCTTCCTAAGCCTCTTAAGCATACACCAAAATAATTGGAATATCTACCAATCCCAACATTTAAGCCGACCACTAAAATATCCACGGTATAATCTATCCTTCCAAAAATCTTACACTCTATATGATTTCACAAATGTTTACACCACCAATTCCTTTCCTGACTATTTCTCATGACAACAACTTTTCCTTTTCCTCTAAAACCTTAGTTCTAGTAGTTACCCTAGACTCTCTCTACATTACTCATTTTAAAACATTACCATGCTCCTCAAACCACTGACATCCTAACATATAGAGAGTTATTAAGGAGCCAAAGTGCAAGAATTATCTATGCCACCAAAGGCAAAACTGCTAACACAAGAGACGACACTATAGGCACGAAGTACTTCATAACAACCACCTAGTTTATAATAAAGAATCATCCCAACCAAACCATACCATAAAAGAAGTCCTTAGAACTGTACACCGAAAGAAACAGAACCACCTATACCATTAGTAATGCAATGTAGAGTCAAGACTTATATAAAAGGTATAAAGCGAATGTAAAATACGAACCTTAGGCATAAGAACTATAAAAATGCATGCAGCAATAGTAGAGCACTCTCTCAACCGAGATAGAAGAGTACCACTAGAATATGCGACCCGACTTTTCCTTGAAGTCCATCATAAAAAGGAAACTTAAGATTAACTATCAACCTTCATCCCATTACCGTACAAGCACAAACTCCACCCTAATGGGTATCACCAAGGATGTACACTAGGGACACTTGGTTTTCATCTACCAAAATCTCATCCACCCAAAGGCTACCTAGATTCTACCATAGACATATGAACTTTATCCTCTATCCCATCCAATACAGCTGAAACTTTCAGCCTATAAGTCACAACTTTCCCACTATTGTATTCCTCAAGCCATCAACCTTACCTCTTCTACATACCTCATCCAACCCACTAATTTACCTCTTCAATTCTCATATTGATATTTCTGAGCTAACATACTCCCTTTAATAAGATCAAAATCTAATTTCAAGCCTAGTATCTATCGACCACCATATACTACTAACAAAGTACCCCCCTATAGGATGTGCACATACATGGTCCACCCTACCAGGAGGACACCCCTAAAATTCCTTATTCATCCACCGACAACCTATGTATTTCCAAGGAACCATTTACCTTATGTATGCAAGGTTAAAAATACTCCACGGATATATACTAGAACAAATGGAACCTTTATGTAAAAGTTCCGTTAATTGCTCATTTAACCCAATCGGAACCATTCTATAAATAAAGAATATAAACTAGACAAATATCCGATAAAAAACCAATCCTAAATCAACCTTACCATAAGAAAGACGCCACAAGGGTCGTCAATTAGACCTCAGGAAATTCATCCATCACCAAAACCGAATGCAAAGAAGAACCTCTTAAGTTTGAATCTGTAACCCAAACCAAATGATAATAGAGACATAATTTTGGAGACTAATCACCAAGCTCTAAGATATAGTATAACCTTTTAACTTAATAGCAAGAGAATGAAACCACTCTCCCATTCTATAACTAACTCACTCTGGAGCCTAAAGACAACCTTTTTATGGATTCAACAATCTAAGGATGCATAGCATGAGTGTAACCAATCCATCCCTTGAATGACATTAAAATACACCATATTTAATTTAAACAAATCCACCAAGACCCCTTTATTACTGATGGATACCACACATCCTCATAGACTCTTTTGGTAAACACCGAGTCACATACCTGGATAGAAACAGAAAAGCAAAGAGTTCAAAACAACCTTAGGATCAAAATCAAAAGAGATAGCCATAAATAGGGTCAAAAAGAGAGGGGACCCCAAACCAAGTAAACTATACGTACCAAAAAGAAAGGAGTTTTTTTAACATACCAGTGTCGACATTAGAAGATGCCTCAAAATTTGAAAAGATAGTAAGAGCATTAAGATGACCCCGACCAGAGTTGAAACCCAAAATAGCACCCCTAAGGGAAAGATCTAGGGAAGTAGCAATTAATATCCTATTTTCCCAAGCAGTAATCCTTATGAGACATTCCCGTTACATGTGACCCAATTGACCATAACTAAAATAATGATGCCTTCTCTCCTTGCAACAATCACGGTGTGATCAACCATAAAATCAACAAGAAGGATAGGATAATTTAGATTGGGCCCTACTGGCTCGAGATTAGGCACCTTATGCCCTAAACGCTTTACTAATTTAAAAAATTTGTCTTCGATGGATTTAGGTAGGGAGCATAAGTCATAGAATAGGAATTAAGACCTACCTAACTCCTTCTCTTAGACCACTTACTACCATACTATTAGCCTCCCCTTTTGTTCAGAGAACTAAGACCCCTTACCTTACCTATTTCCTGACCTTGCCTTATTTCTCTTAATACCAATAAGACCAGACCAATGGGACAGAGTTCTTACCATCTGGGTCAATAGATTAATAAAATATCAAAACTCGACATTAGTAACCTCTCCTTGAGGTTACTGAGAATGAGAGCAAACTCCCAAAATAGGATCAGTAGAGACCGATAGGACTCCACAAGAAAAAACAAAAACTCGGACCCTTGATCGGGTCTGTGCACATGAGTTGGACTAGATCCATCTATGTTGTCCTCGAGTGGGACATGTGAGCTTCCACAAACTTTAGATTGTTTAGAGGACATGATTCAAAAAGTGAACCAAAAAAGATCCATGGAAAAGTTCATGACCTTAGACTCCATAGCCCAAAGGTAGAATAACACGAATATGAAATATTATGAGATGCCTCATAGCCTCCTAATTATAAGTGTGGCGCACAACACATCTATAAGCAAAAGTCTACTCGACACGGCTTTATGGACACCCCAATTGAGCAAGAACTTAAAGCTCTAATACCAACTTGACACAACCCAAACTAGGGCCTTGTCAGAATGGGAGATCTTAAGCCCAACCAAGACCGGAGACCAACCCCATTACCCAACCCAACCAAGCAACGTATACCTTAAGTCGGGTGAATTGCAACTATAAAACAAGATAGCATTTTAACCATGTACTGACTTTGGGATAAGTCTATATCCAAGACCAACCCAACCAAGTCAATCCATCCTAAAAACAACTAATCCAGCCAAACTGAAATCGTAAACCAAAAAAAAATAGTAATCCAATGCATGTATATATATATATATAATAATCAATTCATAATACCCAAGTCCACAATTGTCTATACTAAGCCTCCAGACCAAACCAAAGAGTACCTAGTCGGGACATGCCCCCATATAGCCATAAACCAAGTCAATGAAAAAACAAAGTACATAAAGTTATCCATGACATGAAATAGATGCCTTCCAAACTATGGAAGCTCACCACTTTAATCCAATAGTTGTTCCCGAATTTGATCACTAAGAAGGAGGAATAGAATAGCCAATTCCCATATCGCATGGGGATATATCAGCTCGAAGACGGGATAGCGGGTGAACGCTAGCATGTACTTACGATAAGGATAAAATAATGCCATCCAGCAAAACCAAGTAAACCAACCATATACAGACAAACCATATATATATATAACTATGTTGGGAAAGGGAATCGAGTTTAGCATGCATTTAAAACCATTAACCTGAGTATGTGTAGCTTAACCATCCTTAAGCACCCATGGGCTATATGGATCTAGTGTAACCCCCTGAACGAGGTTCGATACATGTAGCCGCACGAGCTAGAGATAATGTAAGAGTAAGGGATTCCTTTGTACAGTGTACTTAGAGGACTCTTATGTACCTCATAGTATCATATAAGGTTGCCATGACCTACCCCTCGTGTCAGCAAACATGAATTTCTAGTGTTCATCCATTGGACTCCCACCTTTACAGTTAGCTATCACATCCTGCCTTGAATGCCTAATTAAAACTATTTCCAACTAACCAATCCATTATTTAATTTATTATTAACTAAGGCTATTAATAGTGGTATTTTCATACCAACTATAACTTAAAAGTATTGTCCTTAGCCAAGCCTTTTAGAGATCTAGGGATTCCTATGTACCCATGGATATAGTTAACTTGGGGAAGTCCCATGCACCCCATAAGTGTTCTATTATTATGTTTTCTTGGGGAAGTCCCATGTACCCCACAAGTTGTTCATTAACATGTTTACTTGGGGAATTTCTTTGTATCACAAAAGGATGTTCAATTAATCCATAACCATTATTCGAACCAATTTCATTATTTCATTCACTTGGGGGATTCCAATGTACCCCGAAAGGTTTTCATTTAAACTAAGCATAACCACCAAGACCTTATCCTTTGACCATTCCAGACCATTTAAACCATGTTAGATCGTTCCAAACATTTAAAGAATTAACACCATTTAAACTATAAAAAAACATCTAGATCCATTTTGGGTTCCATTACCAAACCATACCATGCAATAGTTCCAATTAAAGTTCAACAATAGAGTGAAAAAATTCTTTCAAGCATTTTATTAAACATGTTGAGGGCATACCTTTACCAGGACCAAAACCAAAGACTAAGCCATCATAATTAGGGTTACTCATGACCCATTTGTTAAACCATAACCAAAACGCACTCACATGTGCAAACCATTACCAAAAATATGTAAAAATAGAGTTTAAACCAATACCAAACAACATTCCTCAAGACCCTCAATGTTGTTTCAAAACCACCCGTTATGGTTTCACAAATCAATGTCTAAAACACATTAAATTAATCCCTTAGTTGGAAAAAACAATGATGGGAGAAGTGCATGCCTTATACTAGAAAATCCACGGAAAGTAGTTGACCCCTCTTATCCTCTAAATGAAGACTTGAGAATCCCTAGCCTCCAATCTTCATGAGAGTGTTTAAAGAGTGATTAGAGAGTTTTTCTACCTTTCCAAGTGAGTTGTTGGAGGCCACCAAGGGTTATATAATGTAGGTACATAAGGGTTTTAAGGTGGTAAATGTCAAAATAGTCCCCAACTTAAAAGTAGAAAATCTATGCCTAAGAGGGTATGGCCCAACCATGCAAACCAATCCTAGGGTACGGGTGGTCCCTAACTCGTACCTTTGACCTTACTAAGACCCTCCACACTGGTCCCAATATTACTACACCTACCAACTCATACCTTAGGGTATGATTGGTACCCCAAACCATACCCATATTCATACCTTGGATAGTTTTAACTAGGCAACTCAATAAGCTTCATACAATTTGGCATTGTACCCCTCGTATCCCACCATATGACTCATATAGTGGTGAGTCTTATCTTAGATAGTAACCAAGCCAACCTTACATCCTAATATCTAAGTAAGCCATCCATCCATCCCCCTATTGTATCAAAGCGTATAAATGGTACCCTAGAGTTGTACTAAATCCCAAAAGTCCAAAACCCAAGAATTTTTGCAAGGATCCAAATATCGAGGTGTTATAGTCTCTCCCTCTAGTATAATTCATCCTTGAATGATGGGTAAGGGTAATAACAAGAATGAGATGATGCAATAACACATATCAAACTTCCCTTCAAACCAAATTAGAAAACAAGGGAACACAACTAGATAAGAAGATCATCACATACCCCAAGCACGATTTACACCCCAACACCTCTATCCCGAACTCTAACTAAGTTAGAAAACAAAGATACAAGTGGAACAATTCCGTACCCTTAACCAAGTTAGAAAATAAAGATGTGTCTAAGATCACATACCTTTCATACTAATTTCCAGAATTAAAAACTAATGTGGACCCCTTGGACTCCATGTCCCTTTCTGCATCCCAAATGGTTTTCTCGGACATTTCATTTCACCATGGAACCTTAACCGAAGCCAAACCTTTCATTTGATACTAGCAAACTTATCGGTCCAAGATCCTCACCGGGACATTCTTAAGGGATAAGAAATCCAAGATACAAAACCACCCAAAGAAATCAACCAATAAAGGACAATCCATACCTTACCGCCCCAAAACCACATAGAGTACCGGATGCATAGACTCATGCTACGGATCTAGTCCAATTAAACTTACAATTTTCAGAGACACATAACTATGAGAGCTTGAGTCTAACCATACGCCACCACCTCCATATTCAAACCTATCCAAAGCTAAAAGGAGTTAACTTAGGCTACCGGGCTCTAATTCTTGCACCCAGCTTGAAACACTACTCTGCTTCCATCACTATTTATATGAAAACTATGAGTAAACGGCATGGGAAAACCATAACCAACCACTATAATCAAAAACACCAACCTATAATCGGAAACCAAAAACCATAACACAATTATACCATAAAAATAATTCATAAAAATACCTTCCCAAGCCTCTTAAGCAATCAACACAATAATTGGAATATCTACCAATCCCAACATTTAAGCCTACTACTTAAATATCCACAGTATAATCTATCCTTCCAAAGATCTTACACTCTATATGATTTCACAAATGTTTACACCACCAATACCCTTCCTGACTATTTGTCATGACAACAACTTTTCCTTTTTCTCTAAAACCATAGTTTTAGTAGTTACCCTAGACTCTCTCCCACTAAGGGACTCCTACATTACTCATTTCAAAACATCACCATGCTCCTCAAACCACTGCCATCATAGCACAAAGAGAGTCATAAAGGAGCTAAAGTGCAAGAATTATCCATGCCACCAAAGGCAAAACTGCTAACACAAGAGACAACACTCTAGGCACGAAGTACTTCATAACAACCACCTAGTTCATAATAAAGAATAATCCCAACCAAACCATACCATAAAAGGAGTCCTTAGAACTGTACACCAAAAGAAATAGAACCACCTATACCATAAGTAATGCAATGTAGAGTCAAGACTCATTTAAAAGGAATAAGGCGAATGAAAAATGTGAACCTTAACCTTAAGCACTATAAAAATGCATGTAGGAACAGTAGAGTACTCTCTTAACCGAGATAGAAGAGTTTCACTAGAATATGTGACCCGACATTCCTTTGAATTCCACATAAAAAGAAAACTTAAGATTAACGATCAACCTTCATCCCATTACTCTACAAGCACAACACTCCACCCTAATGGGTGTCACCAAGGAAGTACACTAGAGATACTTGGTTTTCCAATACCAAAATCTCATCCACCCAAAGGCTACCTAGAGTCTACCATAGACATATGAGCTTCATGCTCTATCCCATCCAATACAGTCAGAACTTTCAGCCTATAAGTCATAATTCCCACTATTGTATTCCTCAAGCCATCAACCTTACCTCTTCCACACACCTCATCCAACCCGCTAATTTACCTCCAGAATTCTCACATTGATATTCCTGAGCTAACATACTCTCTTTAATAAGATCAAACATCTAGTTTCAAACCTAGTATCTACCGACCACCATATAATTCTAACAAAGTACCACTTATAGGATGTACACATACATGATCCACCCCACCAGGAGGACACCCCTAAAATTCCTTATTCATCCACCGACAACCTATGAATTTCCAGGGAACCATTTGCCTTATGCATGCAAGGTCAAAAATACTCCACGGAGAGACACTAGAATAAATAGAACCTTTATCGATAAGTTCCCTTAATTGATCATTTAATCCAATCAGAACCATTCTATAAATAAAGAATATAAAATAGACAAATGTCTGATATAAAACAAATCCTAAATCAACCTAACCATTAGAAAGATGCCACAAGGGTCGTCAATTAGACCTCAGGAAATTCATCCATCACCAAAACTGAATGCAAAGAAGAACCTTTTGAGTTTGAATCTGTAACCCGAACCAAATAATAATAGAGACATAATTTTTGAGACCAATCACCAAGCTCTAAGATATGGTATAACCTTTTACCTTAATAGCCAGGGAATGAAACCACCCTCCTATTCTATAACCGGCTTACTATGGAACCTAAAGACAACTTATTTATGGATTCAATAATCTAAAGATGCGTAGCATGAGTGCAACCAATCTATCCCTTGAATGACATTAAAATACACCATATTCAAGTTAAACAAATCCACCAAGACCCCTTTATTACCGATGGATACCACATATCCTCATAGACTCTTTTGGCAATCATCGAGTCACATGCCTAGGTAGAAACTGAAAAGTAAAGAGTTCAAAAAAACCTTAGGATCAAAACCAAAATAGATAGCCATAAATAGGGTCAAAAAATAGAGGGGACCCCAAACCAAGTAAACTATACGTACCAAAAGGAAAGGAGTTTTTTTAACATACTAGTGTCAACATTAGAAGATGCCTCAAAATTCAAAAAGATAGTAAGAGCATTATGACGACCCCGACCAGAGTTGAAACCCAAACTAGCACCTCTTGGGGCAAGATCTTGGGAAGTAGCAATCAATATCCTATTTTCCCAAGCGGCAATCCTTATGAGACATTCCCGTTGCATGTGACCCAATTGACCATAACTAAAATAATGATTTCTCCCCTCCTTGAAATAATCACGGTGTGACCGACCACAAAATTAACAAGAAGGATAGGATGATTTAGATTGGGCCCTACTGGCTCGAGATTTGGCAGCTTGTTCCCTAAAAGCTTTACTAATTTAAAAATATTTGTCTTTGATGGATTTAGGTAGGGAGCACAAGTCATAGAATAGGAATTAAGACCTTAATTCCTTCTCTTGGACTACTTACTACCATACTATTGGCCTCCCCCTTTATTCAGAGAGCCAAGACCCCTTACCTTGCCTATTTCCTGACCTTGCCTCATTTCTCCTAATACCAATAAGACCAGACCAGTGGGACAAAGTTGTTACCATCTGGGTCAATAGATTAATAAAATATCAAAACTCGGCATTAGTAACGTCTACTTGAGGTAATTGAGAATGAGAGCAAACACCCAAAATAGGATCAGTAGAGACCAATAGAACTCCATGGGGAAAACCAAAAATTGGGACCCTTGACCAGGTCTGCACCTCATGAGTTGGACTAGATCTATCTATGTTATCCTCAAGTGGGAAATGTGAGCTTCCACAAACTTTAGATTGTTTAGAGGACATGATTCGAAAAGTGAACCAAAAAAAATCCATGGAAAAGTTCATGACCTTAGACTCTATAGCCCAAAGGTAGAACAGCATGAATATGAAACATTATGAGATGCCTCATAGCCTCCTAATATAAGTGTGGTGCACAACACATCTTTAAGCAAGGATCTACTCGACATAGCTTTATGGACACCCCAATTGACCAAGAACCTAAAGCTCTGATACCAACTAGACATGACCCAAACCAGGGCTTTATCGTAATGGGCGATCTCAAGCCCAACTAAGACCGGAGACCACCCCCATTACCCAACCCATCCAAGCAATGTATGTCCTAAATTGGGTAAATTCTGACCATGTAACAAGATAGTCTTTTAAATATATATTGACTTTGGAATAAGTCTATATCCAAGATAAACCCAACCAAATCAATCTATCTAATAACAAATGAAACCAAAACCATAAACCAAGACCAACCCAACCAAGTCAATCTATCCAATAACCAACTAAACCAAAAACATAAACCAAAACCAAGACAATAATCCAATGTATGTATATATATATATCATAATTAATCCATACCATACCTAAGTCCACAATTTCTCATACAAAGCCTCTAGACTAAACCAAAAAGTACCTAGACGAGACATGCCCTCAACATAGCCGTAAACCAAGTCTATGAAAGACCAAAGTACATAAAGTAATCTATGACATGAAATAAATTCCTTTCAAACTATAGAAGCTTACCACTTCAATCCAAAAGCAGATCTAAAATCCTATCACCAAGCAGGAGGAGTAGAATGGTCGGTTCCAGCATAGCGTAGGGATACAGTCACCTAACGATGGGTTAGCGGGTGAATGCTATCATGTACTCAGGATAAGGATAAAATAATATCATCCAGGAAAAACAAGTAAACCAACCATATTCATACCAAATAATATATATATATATAACCATGTCAAGAAAGGGAACCGGATTTAGCATGCATTTAAAATCATTAACCTAGGTATGAGTAGCTTAATTGACCTTAACCATCCACGGGCTATATAGGTCCACTATGACCCCTTGACTGAGCCCCAATACGTGTAGCCACATGAACTGGAGATACCATAAGAGTAAGGAATCCCCAAGTACCCTTAACCCTCCATGATACGTATGTATAGTGTACTTAAAGAATTCTTGTGTACATTATAGTATCATATAAGGTCACCATGACCTTTCCCTCATGTCAGCAAACATGAGTTTCCAATTTTTATTCGTTGGACTCCCACCTTCATGGTTAGCTATCATACCCTACCTTTATTGACCAATTTAAACTATTTCTAACCAACCAATATATTATTCTATTTATTATTAACCAAATCTATTAATAGTGATCGTCATATCGACTATAACTTGCAAGTATTATCCTTGGCCAAACCTTTTAGAGATTAGGGGATTCCCATGTGACCATATATCAAGTGAACTTGGGAGAGTCCCATGTACTCCACAAGTTGTTCATTAATATATTTACTTGGGGAATTCCTTTATACCCCGCAAAGATGTTCAATTAAGTCATAACCATTATTCGAACCAATTTCATTATTTTATTAACTCGGGGGATACCAGTGTACTCTGCAAGGTTATCATTTAAACAAACCATAACCACTAAGATCTTACCCATTAAACTTTCCAAACCATTCACACTATTTAAACTATTTTAGACCATTCCAAAAATTTAAAGCATTTATACCATTCAAAACCATTTAAACCATGTAAAACCATACAGATCCATTTAACGTTAATTACCAAACTATACCATGCATTTGTTCTAATGAAAGTTCAACAATAGAGTGAAAACATTCTTTGAGGCATTTTATCGAACATGTTGAGGGCATACCTTTACCAAGACCAAAACCAAAGCATACACCATCATAATCAGGATTAATCATGACCCATTTGTTAAACCTTAATAAACAAGCACCCACATGTGCAAACTATTACCAAAAATATGTAAAAGCATAGTTTAGACCAATACCAAACAACATGCATCAATACCCTCAACATTATTTCAAAAACATCATTTATTATTTCACAAATCAAGGTTTAAAACACATTAAATCAATGCCTTTAGTTGGAACTAACAATGATGTTAGAACTATATTCCTTATACAAAAAGATCCAGTGAAAGTACTTGACCCCTCTTAGTCTTTAGATGAACACGTGAGAAACCCTAGCCTCCAATCTTCAAGAGAGCGTTTAAAGAGTGCTTTGAGAGTGTTTCTACCTTAACAAGTGAGTTATGGGAGGATAAAAAGAGTTATATAACATGGAGAAATAAGGGTTTTGGGGTGGGAAATATTCAAAAGGTCCCCAACTTAAAAGTTGAAAATCCACTCCCTAGAGGGTACGACCCAACCATGAAAATGGTATCCTAGGGTACAAATGGTACTCTAAATCATACCATAGACCTCACTAAGACCCTCCACACTGTTCCTAATACGACTACACCATACTAACTTATACCTTAGGGTGTGATTAGTACCCCAAACCATACCCACATCCATACCTTAGATAATTTTAACTAGGCAACTCAATAAGCTTTATATGACTTGGAATTGTACCCCTCATATCCCACCATACAAGTCGTATAGTGGTGAGTCATATCTTAGATAGTAACCAAGCCAACCCTACTGCCCAACATATGAGTGATCCATCAAGCCATCCCCCTAACTCATATTTAATGGTACAAATGGTACCTTTAAGTTGTATCAAGTCCCAAAAGTCTAAAACCTAAGAATTTTTACAAGGGTCCAAATCTTGGTGTGTTATACCATATCTTCTACAAATTGGGTTGGTGCGACCACTATTCATGTTACCCTAAGATTTAGAGTCCGGTGCTTTATCCTGATTGTCTTATCTAAACTTAGGCACTGGTAGGAGATAGGGCTAGAGCTCAAGATTTTTGGAAAAATTGGGGATGATTACCTCATTTTAACCTCTATTAAGAGTAGTTAAAACTACCAGTGCTAGCCTTTTTATTCTTTCTTTCCCTTTCTTTAAGCTTCTCCTGCTCAATCTGCTGAGCATGAACCATCAATCTAGAAATATCCATCTCACTAATCAACATTGTTGTCCTACACTTCTTGACAGTATCTTTTGACATACCAAATATGATCGTAGTCATCCTGGCCCTAGAATCATCCACCATAGTCGACTTATGTCTTGCTAACCGATAAACTTAAGTGAATACTCTTTCACACTCATGTTACCTTGCTTCAAATTAATTAACTCTTACACCTTGGCATCTCATCCTACTTTACAGGCCTTGTATTAGTTCCTCTATCTTTATTCCACTACTTAACCCTGGTGTGAGCCACCCCTTGCAATTGGTAAACAGCTAAATCAGGACTCTCACTCTGGTTAATACCTATAATATCATTCACTTTTTGCACATAATCCAAAACTCTTATAGATCCTCATCAAACATGGATCCAATGAACGTTGGGGGACTAATCTAAGTGAAATCCCAAATTCTGAATATTGTTGTGCTCACCAAATAATTGGTTGGGGCAACGACCTGCTGATTATACTGGATAACCACAAATTGGGTAAATAGTAAAAGTAGCCCTAAATTTAGCGTGAGAGACCTTCTCATTCAAAGGGTCCATAAGAATAGATGGTGGTGCAGGCTGGTCCCTATTTCTCTTTCCATTAGCCCTTCTAGGAGGCATTTCTATAAATGATAGAGAATGAGTTAGAAGAAGGAGTTTAATAGATCTCACTCTCCATCATACGACATGAATACTGAAAGATGGGAAACTTTCCTATAAAATTTTGTAGCCTCTCGCCGATAAGTGTGACGCACTTCATACCCATAAAAAAGACTCTACTTAATACAGCTTTCAAACACCCTAGGACATTTTAAACCTTGTGCTCTGATACCAAATTTGTTATAAGTAACCCTAAGCTAACCTATGATCTAGAATAAGCTATAAATACAAAAAGGAAGGTAACAAAATATTATGTGGAAGTCATTTTAAAAAAAACATCTAAAAATCAAGAAAATATCAAAGGTAGCTGAAATACATTATTGGAAAACACATTTAATTATTTGGCTATTTGAAATCCTCTAAACATGATGAGTTATTCGGATAGGTCCCCAATTAACTCTGACTAACTGAAATAAAATAAAATAAAATATTGAGAGTCCTTACAACTGAGTACGAGTTGTTAGGTGGAGTCGTGGTCTAGGACTTAATTCTTAGACCCCTTACTTGTCATGTCATGAGTCCACACAACTACTCATAATGTTTAACTATGAGTCATGTGTTGGACTCTTTACCATTGGATTAGTTCTTAGTAGAACACTATTATGACTATGAGTCCCTCCAAATGACTCATAGCCTTTGATTATGAGTCGTAGAGTTGAGTTGTAGTCACTAGACTAAAATTGGAGGTTCTTTATATTAAGAATAACTACTCATAATAACTCATAGCATCTAGTTATAGGTCATCATGTGATTCGTAACAACTAGCAGCTGACTGACACTCAAGGGAAAACTGTATAACTTTCTACCATGATATGGGATTAAGGCAAGATTTGTGGTGTTGGAAAGCAAAGTTAGCGGGCGATCTTTTGAGGTGTTTAGATCTTGAAAATTTAGGGTATTACACTTCATATTTTTGGAAAACTTTGTTGTCTTAGATTGTGAAGTTTATTTTGAGATATCTATAATTTTAGGGAGACCATTTTTGGCTATAGGTAGAGCATTAGGGGATATGCAAAGAGGTGAGATTGAGTTTAGGCTAAATAATAAGGAAGTCACATTCAATATTCTTAGAACCATGAAGAATCCAATTGACATGAGGATGGTATTGGTAATAAACTGTGTTGACGACCTTAGAGTCCAACCTTGTGGCCACCTTGATAAAGTCTAAGTAATCAAGGTAACCATATTGTGTCGCACATTAAATCAGGCACTGATTTGGAGGCAACCCAAGGTATCATGCTATTTTTTAATTTGTGATAATTTTTGTTAGTGTGTTTGACGTCGGATCTATGCACCTAAGATTCCACAAGTATTTTCCTAACTCTCTTCCTTTGTAGCTTCCCAATGCATTAGGGATAATGCATGTCTATTTGATAGGTATGGGGCTATTTGTGGGTCTAGATTTCCTCTTAGGGTTTTATTGTTGTTTCTCTTTGTCATGACATGAGACTACCCACCAGTCGTAACAAGATGACTAATGTCACAAGTGACCCCAAGCTAACCCATGGAATAGTATGCATTAGAATAATGAATAAAGTAACAAAACACTAGGCAGAAGCTAACTAAAATAACTGGTGGAAACCATAATAATATAGAACTAAATACTTAATAAAATTATAAATAGAACAAAGAACTGTCTGACAACCAATTATGTTGAAAATCTAAACATCTATTCAAGAGCCTTTACTCATAATGAGTTGTTGGGACAAATCCCCAACTAGCTCCAACTGTCTGAAGCTGAAATAAACTGACAAAAAAATAAAAAAATTGACACCTAGTCCTCGAATGATGAGGACTCACCAAATGTTATTGTTGAATATGGCGTGAGAACATGCTAAGTGTGGTCCAGGTACTGAGCGTCTGAGCCTATATTATAAGACAATATAGCATAGAAAAGTATGCGATCAATACTCTGAATGTACTGAATATGTAAGATAGGAAACTAGCTAACATAAATTGAACATAATTGCATGAACATATACGCTGAATGCGAAACGATGGATAAACATATGTTGGATAACACTGAATACTAAATAATTGAATATCTGAATACTTGGTCAAGCAAACCTAAATTGAATGTAAACTAAAAATGAACTGATGACTATGGGAGATAACAATAACTGACATAGCCTAATATGAGCAAATTGGGGTCCAACTTCCAACCCCAGTTTGAAGGGTGCTAGTACTTTCCCAAGGTTACTAACACTAGCTGGCGTGGATCCACTAAACTGATATCCCAAAAGATTAGGGTTTCAATCCTAACTAGCGGGTGACCCCTTATAATCTACGGTGGCACCATAGTTCTAGAACTTAAGGACTTCTACTAAAGGTCTCAGAACTAATTGACGGGTGAGCCTTCAACCTTGCATTCACTCGGTGCTAAGTACCATTTCCAACTGAATGATGCTAAAGCCTGATATATATATATTTATATATATATATATATACATGCTCAAAATTCTTTAAAATAGTAACATATGCATAATCTGAAGTGATCAAAACATATTAACTGATAGATGCATGAAATCCTAGGTATCGAGTGTCCATAATTCACCAGCTCTGACTAATATAACTGAACATGATAATAATTTAAAGTTGATCATAGTAGATCATTTTACAAAAAATATCCCAAACTCAATAATTTATCAATAATAAGGACATTCATGATTTTTGAATATGGAAAATGACACTCTCATGGGAAGACGTGTATTCATGGTATGGTTAAAGAATAAAATGATGGAATTACATAAAATTCATATTTGACCTATAATCTAAACTTGAGAGGGAAGTATATTAGGGATTGAGAAATCCTTGGGACTCAATTGGTGGAAGGTACCATCAATGAAATTCCATATACCTAAAGGTGGAAGCCTTGGAGAAATCCTTGGAATTGAGCTTGTTCTTAAGAAACCCTAACTTGGCTTTGGAGAAGAAAAAATTGCACATGTTTGCTAAGTGTTGAGTGATTTTGAGTTCATGAGGTGTTAGGTAGAACTCAACCCCCAATAACTGATGTTGGAGTGCCCAAATAATGTATTAGGATTAAAAGAATGGGAGTTGACCAAAAATACCTTTTTTCAAATTGTGCAGGAGATTATTGGTTCCAGTAATAATGACTCAAGCTACAATTCATTATGACTGGCCCCGAGTTATGGCCTGTAGTCATGACCTGGGGATCTGATCCTTGGGTCCTTACTGTCCAGGTAAAAACTTACTCACGACGACTCATTATGTTTGATAATGGGTCATCATGAATAGTCATGGTCAAGAGTTGAATCCCTTGGTTTTTTTATTGCTATGACAATGAGTAACAGGTCTGCTTAACAACTCAGTAGGAGTTATAACGAGTCGTATGTCGTACTTATTGCCAAAAGGATAGAATCTAGGGTCCTCAATGTTGTGGCAATGACTCCACTCAATCTCTCATTATGACTGATAACGGTTCATTCCCAGAGTCATTTTCATTGACAATTGAAAACTTTAAGGAAATTTTTCATAACTTTTTGCCATGATGTTGAATTAAAGAGAGACTATTAGTATTGGAAAACTAATGATGGGTCTAAAGCTTGAAAATTTAGGGTATTAGAATATCTCCCACTAGGGGTCATTCATCCTCGATTGAAACTGACTAAGCTAAGAGGCTAAGGGGAAACTGAAATTCGCACTTTACTTTTACAAGATGAATCATGAACTGAATTCAAAATTTATGACTGGTGCATAAATTAAACTGTAATCATGAATACATGTTATGACATAAAAATGGAGGGGTGGCTGAGATAGAAATGAAAGAATTAATTCATTAAGAAAAACTATTACCTCAAGCTAAAACTAGATTCGAAGAGAAAAGATGGGGGTACTTGGTCGTCATATCTAACTCTGCTTCCCAGGTAGCTCCCTCAACAGATTGATTTTTCCACAAAACTTTCACCAAAGTGACTTCTTTATTCCTCAGCCTATGAATCTGATAAACAAGGATCTCAACTATGACTTCTCCATATGAGAAACTATTTTCCACGCCAACCCTTTCTAAAGGGACTACTAAGGATGGATCACCAATGTATATCTTCAATAAAGAAACATGAAAAATGGGATGCACCGATGCCAACTCTACAGGAAATTCCAACTCATAGTCCACCTTATCATAATGACTCAAATTTTTGTCAGGACCAACATAACGGGGACTGGGCTTTCCCTTCTTATCAAATCTATTCGCCCCTTTCATGGGTGAAATCTTCAAGTAAATGAAATCACCAACATCAAACTCAAGAACCCTACACCTACATCTGCATAAAATTTTTTATGACTCTAAGAAGTCTTCAGCTTTTCTCTAATAAGCTTAACTTTCTTCATCACCTCATGCACTGACTCTGGCCCTATCAAAGCAGCCTCACTGACCTCAAACCAACCAATAAGATACCTACACCTCCTACCATAAAGAGTCTTAAACGAGGCCATCTAAATACTGGAGTGATAGCTGTTATTATAAGAAAACTCAATCAAAGGCAAGTGACCATCCTAACTACCCTTGAAATCAATCATACATGCCTTCAACATATCTTTTAAGGTCTGAATGCTCCTCTCTACCTAACCATCTATCTGTGGGTGAAAAGTTGTACTAATATAAACTTGGGTACCAAGACCCTTCTGAAAAGTCTTTCAAAATCTAGAGGTAAACTAGGTATATCTATTTGAGATAATGGTCAAAAGGGCCGCATGTATTTTCACCAAATCCCTGATAGAGAGTCTAGCATAATCTTTGGCTAAATCTGAAGTACTTACTAGCAAAAAATGAGTTGACTTAGTCATTTAGTCCATCATAACCCAAATAGAATCATGCTAACGATGAGTACGAGGCAACCTTGTGATGAAGTCTATATTCACCACTTCATACTTCCAAGTAGGAATACTAAATTACTAAAGCATACCACTAGGCCTCTGGTGCTCCACCTTAACCTATTGGCAATTTGGACACTTAACCATGAATTTTGAGATATCCTTATTCATGTCATTCTGCCAATAGACTTCAAGAAAATCATGGTAGGTCTTAGAGGCTCCTGGGTGAATAGAATATTGGGAATAATAAGCTTCCGCAAACATTCACTGCCTCAATTTATCCATATTTAGAACATATAATCTGCCCTAATAATGAAGAACATTATCTCCCCTTTACAAGAAAACCTCAACCTTCTGATTCGAACTGCTTCTTTCCACTTAACAAAAATAGGATCTCTATCTTGCTTTTCCTTCACCTCGATAGCCAATAAAGATTTCAAACCATTCTTAACCCAAACACTATATTTGGTTGAATCAACCAACCAAATTCTCAATCTAGCAAGCAGATAAACCTCAATCTAGCAAGCAGATAAACCTCATAAACTAACTCTTTCTTATCATCTTCCACGTAAGAAACACTACCCATAGAAAATCTTCTAAGAGAGTCGACCACCATATTGGGCTTACTCGGGTGATATAAGGCACTCGTATCATAATCTTTTAACAATTTTATCCACCTTCTCTGATGGAGATTTAGATCTTTCTAACTGAAAAACATACTAAAGGCTCATATGATCAATGAATACATTAGCATGAACCATAAAGATAAGGCCTCCAAATCATTGAGACAAAAACAATGGCTTTTAACTCAAGATTATGAGTCGGATAGTTTTCTTCATGACGTATAAGCTGTCTAGAGAAATATGCTATAACATTTCCCCACTGCATCAATACACAACCAAAACCAACCCTAGAAGTATCACAATATACTACAAACCCATCTGAACCCTCTGGTAGAGTCAAAATTGCGGCGGAGGTAACTCAAGTCTTCAACTCCTAAAAACTCTTCTCACAAGAATCGAACCACTAGAATTTGACTTTCTTCTAAGTTAGTTTGGACATGGGATAAGCAATAGATGAAAATCCTTCAACGAAGTGTCTGTAGTAATTAGATAAACCCAAGAAACTCCTAATGTCAAATGGAGATAAGGGTCTAGGCCAGTTTCTTACTGCTTTGGTCTTTAGAGGATCAACTCAATTGCCTTTGCCATAAATGATATGACCAAGGAATGCTACTAATTTCAACCATAAATCATACTTGTTGAACTTAGAAAATAACTGGTGATCTGTAAGAGTTTGAAAGACATTCCTCATGTGACCTACATATTCACCCTCACTTTGAGAATAAACAAGGATGTCATTTATGAAGACTATAACAAACATGTACAAGTACTACTTGAACACCCTATTAATCAATTCCATAAAAGCTACAGGAGCATTCATTATTCTAAAGGATATAAATACAAATTCAAAGTGACCATATCGAGTCTTGAAGGTTGTCTTCGAAATATCACAGTCCTGACTCTGCGCTGATGATAGTTGAACCTGAGGTCTATTTTAGAAAATGGCACCCTAAAGTTGGTCGAACAAGTCATCAATCCTGGGGATGAGATACTTATTCTTGATTGTGACCTTGTTCAACAGATGGTAGTCAATGTACATCCTGAGGGAATCATCTTTCTTGCACACAAAAAAAATTAGAGCACTCCATGGAGAGATACTCGATCTATTGAAACCCTTATCTTAGTTATCTTTTAACTATTCCTTCAATTCCTTAAGCTTGGCTAGAGCCATTTTGCAAGGTGGAATTAAAATAGGCTGGGTATCTAGAAGGAGATCAATCCTGAATTTAATTTGTCGCTCGAGAAGAACATCGAGAAGGTCTTTAAGAAACACTTTCTGAAAATACATTCACTATTAGAACTGACTCAATACTTAGAATTTTAGAACTTGAGTATTTGACTCGGACAAGATGATAGATGCATATCTTAGATAATATTTTTCTTGCGCTAAGGAAAGATACAAACTAACATATAGGCACTAAGGTACTACCCCTCCATTCTAAGACTGGCACATTAGGAAATTGAAACTGAACTACTCTATTTTTGTAGTCAACTAAGGCATAGCAAGAGTAGAAACAATCCAGGCTAAGAATAACATTAATATTGGTTATTTCTAATTCTACATAATTGACAAAAGTGACTTTTTTGGGATATTGTGACGATGTAATTTTTGTATACCCATATGGCAATAATTAAACTATCGACTAGAGTAGAAATTGACAAGGGTTCTGCAAGGATTTTGGGGTTGACACCAAAATCTACTACAATATAGGGAGGCACTAAGGAAAGTATGGCTCCAGGGTCTACAATGCATAAACTTAAAGGTTAAAAACTTGTAACATACCAGTAACCATATCAGGAGAACCCTCCTAATCTTATTAATTTTCAAGGGTATAGAACCTACCCTAATGTTTTCCACCAGTAGCACTAAAGGTGGAACCCTATTGAGTTGGAAGACCTACTAGAACTGCTGAAGAGTTTGACTGACTCTACTGACAACCATCTTTACCCCTTTATATAGTCATTGGGCATTCTCTCACTCTATGACCTAACTTGCCACACTCAAAACAAACGTCACTACTAGCCGTGCATTCACCTTTGTAGATCCTACCACACCTCTTATAGTTTAGGTTGGTACATAAACTATTCAAACTACCCTGGGAATCAGAACCCGATGCTTTATCTAGGGTATCCTATGTGAACATAGGTACTGGAGCACATGCAGAATATAGGTCTGGGGCTGAAGATTTTTGGTAGAACTGAGAATGATTCCCATTATTTACCCTCAGTTGAGAGAAATTAAAGCTACCAATTTTGGCCCTCTTATTTTCCTTTTCCCTTTTCTTGATCTTCTTCTCTTCAATCTGTTAGGCATGAACCATCAACCCAAAGATATCCATCTCCTTAACAAATATGCCTATTAAACACTCTTTAACCACATTCTCAAAAACACCAGACACAAACTTACCCATTTGGGCCGTAGAATCAGCCACTATAGTCAGAGCATACCTCTCCAACTAAGTAAACTTAAGAGTATATGTAAGACCCCAAAAAATTCTAAGCTTAAGTGATTCCATTAAAGCTTGAAAAGAGGTCCTAGACTTAGAAATTTCAGCCAAGTGTTTACACTTAGAATTATTTTGGCCTTTGTAGGTTGGCGACTCTATTTTACGACCCTCATGACCTTAAAGTAATGATTTTTAGGTTGAATCATGATAAGTAATGTTAGTGAGTGTTCCTAAATAAGTTTTAGATTTTTTGAACTTTGTTTCAAACATTTTAAAGCTCAAACATCGCCCATCGCATTGATGAATATTATCCTCTAGCTCTCAGTGCAAATTCTAGTGAACTGACATGAAATTAATGTAGTGCGTTAGACATCGCATCAATGCCAACGACATGGCACATCATTCTGCATATTACTGGGCAAGTTTTTAGTCTTTAAAAACCGCATCCAGAGGGGTATTTGGGTCATTTTCCCACCACTATTCAGCCCCAAAAGCACGAAATTAAGTCATTCCTACTGCAAGAAAAATATTCTTTCTATCAAATTGCTCAAGAACAAAACCCTAGAACATCAATTTCAAGATCAATCCTCAAGAACACTTCATCAATTTTCAAGAATTCAAGCATTAAGGTATGTCAAGTGTTCATCCAAGGGTCCCATCCACCCTTGGAGTCCAAGAAACTTTTTAAAACTTTAGGTAAATTGATTTTATGATTTCCATGATTTGGATTCAAGTGTATTCATGATTATAATGTTGATTGGGATTCTATTCCATGATTAAGTGCAAGATTTATGTAAAAATAATTATTATGTATGTAGTATCATGTGAATTCATATTAAAGCCTTAAAATTGTGATGCTCATGTGTTGATTAGTACTGTGTGCTTGTACAATGCCTTCCAAGTGTTTGATGAGTTATTCATGTGAATTAAATAGTGAGATTATATCATGTTAGCATGTATACTAGTTCATGCCATTCAAGTATTTGATAAAATACCTCTATAGATGCATTATGAACAAGCGTACATTACTATGTTATGCAAGTTCATGCGATGCTTTACTTTTCATACTATCGAGTCCTGGGGGTATTTAATACCTGATAATTTAGCTATTTACCTAGAGCCAGTGTTAGTTACAGAATAATCTCAGTCATTTCATGATCAGTAGTACTCTCAGTCAGTTATCGAACTCAAGAAAAGCTTAATAGACTTTGTATCAATCTAGTCCAATTCAGTATTCAGTTTAGACCTTAGTAAATTTAGTCAATTAATAGAATTCAATAGTATTCCATCAGTCAACGGAACTTAGTGAACTCAATTTTGTTTAGTTAGATAGTATAATCAGTAATAATTCAATCAAGCCTCATATGAATTAGGAATCAATTGAGTGTCAATTTAGTTGGGAGTAGAATTCTGTACCGAGCGAGCCTAGGGATGGGGGCTCACTTATTAGATAGGACTAAGATCCCTAAAATCAATCCCTAAGTTCCAGAACTACATAGCCAGCGTAGTTTATGAGATTTCACCCGTTAGATAGGACTTACATACTCAGGGATCACCTGCTAGTTAGGACTGATCTTAGGGGTCACCTAATAGACTAGGACTAACCCCACAGCCAATTGTTTTTACCCATGGCATGGTACTAGCACCCTTCCAACAGGCGTTACAGGTTATACCTCAATTAGTTTAGAGAGGAGTATGTCAGTTAGATGATAAACTCCCACAGTTTTAGTTTCAAATTAAGTCTTAGTATAGAACTCAGTTCAATTCTATAGATTTAGGACTGTTAGACACAGTCACCCAACTCAGTATAGAACTCAGTTTAGTACATAACTCAGAATAGTTCCACAGAATTAGGACTGTTAGATATAGTCACTCAGTTAATAGTAATACAGTATCAATAAACTCAGATATTAGTAAATCAGTAATTTAGAACTCAGTATCCAATGTCATCATGACCTCAGTTATAGTTTACGTAATTTATGCATGTACTCTTAGTTGGTTATACTCATGTTATTCAGTCAGTATTGTTCGTGCATATGAACCCATGCATCTCAGCCTACCTTACTTAGCATACCAGTACATTCAAAGTACTGATGCATACCTTTCTTTTGTTCTATGATATCTTATATCATAGGTTCAGATGCACGAGCTCTTAATCATATTTAGCAGCTCGATCCATTAACAGCAGACTAGTAGTGAGTGCTCATTATTCGAGGATAGATTTATTATTACAGTATTTCAATACTCAATTTATTTTAGTTATCGGGGTTAGTTGGGTACTTGTCCCATCAACTCTTTGTTCAGACAGTAGAGGCTTTTCAGACTAAAGTATTTTAGACAGATATTTTAGTATTCAATTTTCATTATTCAGTATTTATTTTCAGTTTTGAACCTTATCACAAATTTTTGCCAAATTCCCATATTATCATAGTATTATTACTTAGTTATTACGGAAGGTACCAATCATGGGTTAGCTTGTGGTCCTTTAGGATTATAAGCACCGTGTAATATCCGGGGTACAGACTTGGGGTGTAACAAAATTGATATCAGACCTAAGGTTCAACAGAATCGTAGGAAGTCTGAAAGGCACATCTAGTAGAGTCTTGTACATAGGTGTGTAGTGCACCACACTTATGGATATGAGGCTATGAGATATTTTGGGAAAAGTTTCCCTTCTTTCAGTATTCATGTTATGAAAGTAAGCATGAGCTCAAGTTAAACTCTTATTCTAATCCACTTCTTCCTTCTATTTACAAAACATGCCTCTCAAAAAAACAATGAAAGAAGAACAAAAAAAATAGTCAGCACCTCATCCCATTTAGGCAAATCCCCTGGATGACCATCTCTCTCATGCAGAATTCAGGACTGCATTCACTACTCTAACCAATTTAGTAGCAGCTTAGAATAAATATCCAGCTTTTTTTCAGGTCAATCCAATGGCCAATACTACTGCAGCTAGAATTCTGGACTTTACCCGAATGAACTCTCCTTCCTTCATGCGATCTAAGTCAAAAGAGGATCCACAGGAGTTTCTTAACCAGGTTTAGAAAGTTATAAATATTATAGGAGTGACTTCTAGTAAGAGTGCTAAGTTAGCTGCCTATCAGCTACGAGATGTATCCCATATGTGGTTTAAGCAGTGAAAGGTAGACAGAGATACAAATGCAGAGCCCATAGAGTGGGAGGAGTTTACTACCGCTTTCCTAGATAGATTCTTTCTCTTAGATCTAACAGAAGCCAAGGTGTTAGAGTTCATCAATCTCAAACATGTCAGTATAAGTATGAAAGAGTATTCCCTCATGTTTACTCAGTTAGCCAGGTATGCTCCCCATGTAGTAGCAGACAATAGTTCTAGAATAAGCAAGTTCGTGTCTGGGGTGTCAGAGAGTGTGTTCAAGGAGTGCAGGACTACGATATTAATTAAGGATATTGACATATCTAGGCTTATGGTCCATGCTCAACAGATTGGGGAGTAGAAGCTTAAGAAGAAGAAGAGAGAAATTAAGAGTGCCAGAATGGGTAGCTTTAAGTTTGCTCAGCCAAGGTCAGATAGTGATAACCATCATTAATTTAGTCAAAAGTTTTTAGCCCCAGTTCTATCCTCAGCTAGTACACCAGTACTAATTTTTAGGAACAACAGTCATGATGGGGCGTCAGGCTCCAAAACCTAGGGTAGTGTCAGTAGTGGTCGTACTCATCCACTTTGTAAAGAATATGGTAGACATCACCTAGGTGAGTGTAGAGCTGGTAGTGATATATTTTTTGAATATGGTAAGCCAGGACACAGGATGCGGGAGTGTAGATTTATGGCTCAGAGGGGAAAAATTTTTTGCTAGCAGGGTCAGCCCTTCAGTTTAGGGTGCCACTTCCAGTGCAACCAGTGGGCAACATCCAAATAAGATTTATGCACTTCAGTCCAGACAAGATCAGGAATATTCTCCTGATACGATAATTTTTATGTTACAAATATCCCATTTATATATTTTGTCTTATTAGATCTGAGAGCTTCTCTGTCTTTTGTAACTCTTTACATATCGGTCTATTTCAAACTCAGACCAGAAACCTTAACTGAACCTTTCTCAATTCCACCCCAATGGGTCAGTCTATCATAGCTCGATTAGTATACAGAAACTGCCCGATTATGATATCTCAGAAAGTTAGGCCTTTAAATTCTAGTAGTAATGTCAGTATGTGTAGACAAGCACTGGGAGGGAATGATGCCCAACCCGTCTTTACCTCAGTGCAAAGTTTTGTACTTTATTTATCATGATGTCTACTACTTATGCCTTACATGTCAGCTCTATGATCATTGTCCGTATTCGTGCACATTAATAAAATCATGTACGCTTATAGTTCTTAGTATAAGGCTTTCTAGTTTACTCGATGTTATGAATCATGTTCCATGAATACAGAAACTCCAAACTCAGTTCATGCAGTTCATGACTTTTGCACTCATGCCTTCAGTGTGTTCAGTTTCCATGATTCATGCTACACTTCTAATGATCAGCTAGATTTAAATTTATGGCATGTATATCCTCAGTTTAGATCTCTTGATAAATTCATGATGTTAACATTCTATTCCTTAAGCCTCAGTAAGTGTCGAGTTTGGTATAGTTTTTATTCATGCTTCAGGTCCTCATGTTTTAACCCTTTAGTGCCTCATGTTTTAACCCTTCAGTGAACTCTTCTTATGAAATAATGTAGTGTTAAGCGATTGCATACTTATTTTACATGAGGCTATATTTAGGAAGATTGGCTTGAATGTCAGGTTAGTGTGCAATCAAATGTCTAGCAGAAGTCGTATTTAGTGCATGAAGGGTGGGAAATCAGAATTTTTTGTAAGATGAGAAGTTGAGAAAATGCAGAGTGTGAGTGTCTATTCAGATCTTCGATTTATGTTAGTCTCTATCACGTAGTTATCAGAACCCAGTATTTAGTTCCAGTATAGTCTCAGTTACCATCTTAGTTACAATGTCAGTCACAGTCTCAGTCCAGTAATCAGATGAGAAACTCAGATCAGTTCAGGTTTACTTAACCTTAGAGTACAGCTATTAGTTATTCAGTTATCAGTATTTTAGTACCTTAGTTTATAGAATATTTTTGTATCATGTTATACGCTTGGTCTTGCATTCTTGAATAATATAGTTTTCATGAATCCAAGCTCAGCTATCTCTTGTTACACAGTCAGTCCTTACCTCATATGCATAATACTCTACAATTTCAGTCCAGTTATTCAGACTAAGTGTAGTTCAGTCTTACATGCCCATTATTTAACTATCAGACATTCAGATAATCAAATAAGTCAGTATGTTTATACACTCATGCTTAGCACCCGTGTGAATATTTTTAGTAGTCTCAGGTTATTTGTTGTACTAAGGTGGAGATTATAGTTGAAAGAGTATTCAAGGGATATGTCTAAGCTTGAAAATTTATAGTTGATGTGCATAAGGCTTAGTCACTTCATCTTAGATGATGTTTCGTAGGCCCTGACTCATATTATAGAATTTTAGCCAGGATGTGATTTTCTTATTCAACAATTTTATTCAGCCATGCTTAGACTCCTTGCTCCCAAAAGCCACTAGAACTCTATAGAAAGAGTGTCAAAGAAAGGCTACAGACGAATATAAGTTTTCATCATAAGTTAGTCTACAAAACTAGCAATTTAGTTTAGCAGTTAGGAGGACAATGTTCATATGGTTGGGTTTCCCATCCTTCCATCTAGTCGCACTATCCGAAGTCTCATGAATGTAACTATCCCAAGATTGAGCAACCATGTGGTTGCGAGTTCAGTTCAATTCAGGTGTTATGCCTCAGTTTTAGATCCCCGATATGTAGTCATGATTCGGTTCGTAGGTGCCCTGTACATCATCTTAGTTTTTCTTAGTATCTCAGCCAAGTCAGCATTCTTCAGGGAACCTAATATCCCAATGGAGAGATGCACTATAATCTCCTAAGCTTTCAAGACCTAAACCTTTCATCTTCTCCTCACGTAATGAATATAGTTTGGAGTAATAGGTACTCATAGGTGGACCCTCGAGTTCCAATCTCAGCCATAAACAATGTATTCAGGGGCTCAGTTTAGTCCGTGAAATTTAGTTCATGTATCATGTTTCAAGATCATTTATCTTCTCATGTTCCTGTTTATGCATGTTTAGTAAATGATCTCAGGTTCATCAGTATTCTTAGCTTAAGGTAACAGTCTTCCTTTGATTGGCTTAGTCCATTTTCAGTTACAGTTATAAATATGGTATCCATTATCATTGCATATTCAGTCATGCATTCACAAATCAGTTCAGTCATGTACTCATGCATCAGATATGCATATTTAGTGTGTAAGCTTAGCCTGTGAGTGTTTCTCAGCTTAGTCAGTTTCATTAGAGGATGAATGTTCCCAAGGGGGAGATATTGTAAAACCCCACAAAATTTTAAGCTTAACTCAGTCCGTTAAAGCTTGAAAAGAGGTCCTAGACTTAGAAATTTCAGCTAAGTGTTTACACTTAGAATTATTTTAGCCTTCGTAGGTTGGAGACTCTATTTCATGACACTCATGACCTTAAGGTAATGATTTTTAGATTGAATCATGATCAGGAATGTCAGTGGGTGTTCTCGAAAAAGTTTCAAATTTTTTAAACTTGATTTGAAACATATTTGAAAGCTCAAACCAGTGGGTTGATACGATCTCGACACGCCACATCGCCCATCGCGTCGATGAATATTTTTCTCCAGCTCCCAATGCAAATTCTAGTAAATTGATGCAGACTCGAGCGATCCATTGGCCATCGCATCAATGCCAACGATGTGATGCGTCGGTCTGTGTATCACTAGGCATATTTTCATTCTTTAAAAACCATATCCAGAAGGGTATTTGGGTCATTTTTCCCACCCCTATTCAGCCCTAAAAGCACAAAATTAAGTCATTCCTAGGGCTAAAAATTCATTCTTTCTCTCAAATTGCTCTCAAGAACAAAACCCTAGGACATCAATTTCAAGATCAATCCTCAAGAACACTTCATCAATCTTCAAGAATTCAAGCATTAAACTATGTCAAGTGTTCATCCAAGGGTCCCTTCCACCCTTAGAGTCCAAGAAACTCTTCTAAACTTTAGGTAAATTGATTTCATGATTTTCATGATTTGGATTCAAGTGTATTCATGATTATAATGTTGATTGGGTTTCTATTCCATGATTAAGTGCAAGATTTATGTAAAAACAATTATTATGTATGTAGTGTCATGTGAACTCATGTTAAAGCCTTGAAATTATGATGCTCATGTGTTGATTAGTATTGTGTGCTAATACAATGCCTTCCAAGTGTTTGATAAGTTGTTCATATGAATTAAATAGTGAGATTATATCATGTTAGTATGTATACTAGTTCATGCCATTCAAGTGTTTGATAAAATGACTCAATAGATGCATTATGAACAAGTGTACATTTCCATACTATGCAAGGTCATGTGATGCTTTACTTTTTATGCTATCGAGTCCTGGGGGTATTTAATACCCGACAACTTAACTATTTACCTAGAGCCAGTGTCATTTATTGAATAATCTCAATTATGTCATGATCAGTAGTACTCTCAATCAGTTATAGAACTCAGGAAAAGCTCAGTAGACTCAGTATCAGTCCAGTCCCAGTTCAGTATTCAGTTTAGACCTCAGTAAATTCAATTAGTTAACATAATTCAGTAGTATTCCGTCAGTCAATGAAACTCAGTGAACTCAGTTCAATTCGGTTAGATAGTATAATCAATAATAGTTTAGTCAAGCCTAGTATGAACTAAGAATCAGTTCAGTGTCTATTCAGTTGGGAGTAAGATTTATCACCGAGTGAGCCTAGGGATGGGGGTTCACCCGTTAGATAGGACTGAGATCCCTAGAAGCAATCCCTAAGTTCCAAAACTGATTTGCCAATGTAGGCTATGAGATGTCACCTATTAGATAAGACTGATATACTCAGGGATCACCCTCTAGTTAGGAATGATCTCAAGGGTCAGCCGCTAGACTAGGACTGACCCCATAGCCAGTTGTCTTTACCCGTGCATGGTACTGACACTCTTCCAACTGGGGTTACAGGTTGGACCCCAATCAGTTCAGAAAGGGGCATGTCGGTTAGATAATTACCTCCCACAGTTTCAGTCTCAGTATAGAACTCAGTTCAGTTCTATAGATTCAGGACTGTTAAACATGGTCACCCAGCTCAGTATCGAACTTAGTTCAGTACAGAACTCAGAATAGTTCTATAGAATTAGGATTGTCAGATACAGTCACTCAGTTAATAGTAATACAGTATTAGTAAACTCAGATATCAGTAAATCGGTGATTGAGAACTCAGTATCCAGTGTCATCATGACCTCAGTTACAGTTTATGTATTTTATGCATGTACTCTCAGTTAGTTATACTCATGTTATTTAGTTAGTATTGTTGATGTATATGAACCCATGCATCTCAGCCTACCTCACTTAGCATACTAGTACATTCAAAGTACTAACGCATACCTTTATTTTGTGCTATGATGTCTTATATCAAAGGTTCAGACGCACGGGCTCCTGATCATACTTAGCAGCTCGATCCATAAGCAGCAGACTAGTAGTGAGTCCTCATTGTTCGAGGATGGATTTATTATTTTAGTATTTTAGTACTCAGTTTATTTTAGTTATCGAGATTAGTTGGGAACTTGTCCCATCAACTCCTTATTCAGACAGTAGAGGCTTTTTAGACTAGAATATTTCAGACAGATATTTTATTATTCAGTTTTTAGTATTCAGTATTTATTTTTAGTTTTGAACGTTATGGCAAATTTCTGTTGAATTCAGACATTATCACAGTATTATTACTCAGTTATTGCAGCAGGTACCGATCATGGGTTAGCTTGTGGTCCTTTGAGATTATGAGCACCGTGTAGCATCCGGGGTATAAACTTGGGGCGTTACAGTATACTCCTTAATACTCATACTACCCTACTTTAAATTGATGAACTCCTTAATTTTTGCTTCCCTTAACTCAAGTGGAAATAACCTGTCTAGAATTGCAGCAGCAAACTCATCCTACTCCACTTATATATACACCTCTACCTTTCTTCCACTTCTTATACCAAATATGAGCCACTCCTTGCAGTTGATAAATAGTTAAATTAACATTCTCTCTTGAGATGACACTCATGATCTCAATCACCTTCTAAACACTATCTATGAACTCTTGTGGATCCTTCTCTAACTTAGACCCAAAGAATGTTGGTGGATTCATCTGAGTGAAATCTCAGATTCTAACTACCACTGTATTCACTACTAGGTTGGCTAGGAAACCACATGATAATTGTTTAAAGCAGTCATATATTGGGCTAATATAGTAAAATCATGCCTAAACTCAGCATGACAGACCTGCTTATTTAGAGGGTTTTCAGGAACAGGCGATGGTGCTTACTGGTTTCCATTCCTTCTTCTATTGGTTTTATTGGGAGGAATTTTCTATAAATGGGTAGAGAATGAGTTAGTAGAATATTTTAAATATATCTCACACTCTATTGACTAACATGTATCATTAAAGGAGTGAGATGGTTTGAGGTAGATTTATGCATCTCCATGTTATTATCTGGGCTTATTTAGCCTTGTATTGAGGACTTTTTGTGTGCTTACTGTGTTAATAATGATATAATTGAGAAATTAAGTGTTAAAATACTTTATTAAAATGTTCAAGGATTGTTTAAAACAAGTTCAAAATCAATTTGGTCAGTTAGAGTTTAGACGAGAAAACTAGTGTTACTAGCTTGAGCTATGTGTTGTTCCAGTTCATATCGATGGATTCTAAAGTGCATAATGAGTTCATAAGGGTATAATTGTGTAATTATATGTGTAATAACTTGTTTATAGTATTTTAGGTTCAATTTAAACAAGCCAAGAGTCAAAACTAAGTTAAAGATCAAAAGGACAAAACTAGTATTTTAGCTTAAGTTTCTAGTTCATCGTCATAGATTGTGAATTGTTTTGAGCTCTAATTCGTGGTGTTTGATTATATAGTATTCTTATGATTTTATAAATATTATATATGGATGATACAAAAGCTGTAATTAAAGTAAAAACATCACCACAAAACATGGAATGGATGGACAAAAGCACGGGACAAGATTTGACCAAAAACGGATGTTTTGGAGTCACTAGCGTGCCACAGAGCTTAGGTACCGCGTTAGGGTATGTGAAATGGACTTGGGGCCTTATTAAATTACCAATTACAGTGTTTCACCATGATAATGTTATGAAACAGACCCTAGGCACCACGATAAGGTCTGTGGCACGGACCCTAGTCAAAATCGGCAGGTTTGTACTAATATAAATAGGACCCTTAAACATTATGTTACACACCTTGGATGACCTTAAAAATTTGAGGGAGTCTGTATAACACTTTAATTAGGGATTTTATTCAATTAATTTGGTTTTTTAATGGATTTTAACATGTATTCCATCATTGTGATTAAAGTTATGTCCATGAGCGGCTAAAATCCCTTTTTTGGGTTAAGGACAAGAACATGATTACTCTTGTTATGAATTGACTTGGTTTTGATTATTTTTCCTTTTTATCACTATTTTAAGTATTTTTAACCCTTATAATACATCCAAAGTAATTTTTTGAGTTCGAAAGGAGTAACAAGAGGATAAGTATGTGAGGATAAATAGAATAAGATTGTAATCTTCTCCAGAATGAAGTTATAATTTGCATTTAGGATAGGAATATACCTAATTGAAGAGGTGATTTAGTGTATGAAGCAAGAGAGGCTATTAAAAAGGTCACTAGTTTAGAAGCAGAAGAAATTGCTCTTTGGAATGTAGCAAAACATTGCAGTAATTTAGGACACAGTAAAGTTATAATACAGACTGATTCACTTATACTAAATCAGATTCTATGCAAGGAGTGGAAAATACCATGGAATAATAAGGATATAATAATGAACACATGGAAACTTATTGAAAGTAAGCAAGTAAAAATACAACATACATTCAGAGAGGGGAACCAGCTAGCAGATTATCTAGCCAACATAGCAGTGGAGTGCAATCAGTTTGAATATACAACATTTCAGCAATTG
Source organism: Capsicum annuum (assembly GCF_002878395.1). Classification (NCBI taxonomy): domain Eukaryota; kingdom Viridiplantae; phylum Streptophyta; class Magnoliopsida; order Solanales; family Solanaceae; genus Capsicum; species Capsicum annuum. Next base: position 86,206,413 of record NC_061111.1, read on the forward strand.
CCTAACACAGCTAGAAAGATTTTAAATAGTGATAAGTATCAATCATCTTATCTCAGGCTATCAGCTAAGTATCAAACAACAGACTGGATAGTCTAATACACTTGCTTCTGTACAAGATGAGCAACAAACAAAAAAGGAAACTACATAGCCTAGGTCATCAGCCATCAAAAAAGACTCTCATTAAATCAGGGGTCATTGGTCATCTCTTCAACTCATGCAGCTTAGGTTTTTGGAATCATCAAAGATCCAGTGGGTCCGAGCATCCATTAATCTCTCTCCCTTCAAGAACTAATTCAGCAAGAAGGTTAGTTTTCAGAAGGGAGATTAAAGTTAGTAATGACAATCTAGTAAGCTTATCTACAATGATTACCAGGCCTAAGCAGACTAGACCCTCTTTTCATGCACTAAAAAAGCTTATCATACACCTTAGTACTGGAGATATCAGCTGGTTATTGAAAGAAAAAAGGTAGTTAAGCAACAAAGATCAACCTCAGATGATTAAACGAAAAAGAAAACTTACTTTTGAAACTAAAGATATATACACCATAGCTATAAAAGGGAATGGTATTCACCACCCAAAGAAGCAGAAGTTGGAGCTGAAGATTGAAAAACAAATCCATGGAACCTCTACACTAAGAGCAGAAGAGACGGAGGGTACTAATGAGCTTCTTATCTCAGTTAGAAAACCCTACTTACTTATATATATATATTTTTTGGGTCGGGTTTCTAAAATCCAGTCCATATTTATTTTCTTTGCTACTTAGGTTGCATTTTGAATGGGTTAGCCCATTCTTGTTTTTTAACTTTTGATTATTAATAAAATACAAATTAAACTAAAAAAAATACCTAATTGACTTATTTGGTTCACTTATAGGATAAAATATGATGCATTTAACTTAGTTCTCATATCCCATCTTAATGATGTAGTTGTGGGTCTGAGTTAGATAGGTGATTAGAGGCTTGGAAGATTTAGTTCTACTTTTTAGATTTCTTTGGTGCTTTTAACTTGATCTTGGCTCTGACTTTGCAAGAAATAGGTTTACATGCTAGTAAGCTGGCAAGAGATCGAGAATTAATTGAACCATACCCTGAGATATAACCAAGCTTACACTAATGAATGAGAGAATTAGTCCTTCTCTATTGTGTCCTACAAATCAACAAAGAAAGATATATTCCTTCTCCCATGGTGGGGATCCACCATATCACAGGATAGTTTACAAAGTGGCAATTCTACTTGCAACTAATTTGACCTTCGTAAATCAAAAATCGGCTCTTGGAGGTATATTTGAACTAAAATAGAACATGGTGCAGTTTTTAATCAGCAATGGATAGTTTAACGACCTTTCACATAAAGATTCATAAGTCCACTTGTAGAACTTTTATCAGTGATACATTCATCCCTACGAGTGTGTCAACTGAATATTTGAGGTTGAAAATTTTCCCCTTTTAATTGTTGGGGGAAGCGAAGAAGTGGTTGAATGCTGAGCCGACAGATTTAATCACAACATAGGATGATCTAGCCCAGAAGTTCCTCATCTATTATTTTACCATCATAGTGAGATTGTGAGATTGTGAGCTTCAAGCAGAGGCCATATGAGAACTTTTATCATCCTTGAAAGAGATTTTAGTCTCTTTTTAGGGACTGTCTAAATTATCAGCAATCTAATGAGGTATTAGCTCAGACCTATGTTAAAGCTCTTGACCATAACACAAAAATTTTGCTAGAATCAGCTGCACGTGAGTAGGCATTGAAAAATATTTATGAAGATTTGTATACTTTTTTGAATCGTATTGCTAAAGAGAATCCTGATTGGCATGGTAATATGTCCAGAAACTCAGTGAAAAAGGTGGCTGGTATAATTAAAGTTGATAGTATTCCTTAGCCACTCAACTGACAACCATGCAAAATTAAATAATAACTCAATTTAGCAAATTAGGTGTGAATTAAACTGCAGCTCGGGTGAATGTAGTGCAGCAGACCACAAGTTGGTGTGTGATTTATAGTAATAGTGGCCACTCTATAGATATGTGTGGTACAAATCCTAAGTCAGTCAATTTTGTGGGTAACATTCAAAGGCTAAATTATGGTAATGCCTATAACTAAAAGTGGCAAACTCAGGCACCAAATTATTTATGGAACAATAATTAGTAGATTCAGTAGCAGCAAAACACATAGGCCAGCAACATAAAGGACATGTTAATAAAGATCGTGGACACCTAAGAACAGATGGTTGTTGAACTCAAAAATCAACAAGTACTTCAGAAGCAGTTGGAGCATAAGTTGGGAAAATTGTAACAAGCACAAAATACCAAGCCTCAAGATGGTTTTCCAACTGATAATGAACCTCCAAAACAAGTAATGGCAATCACTGGCCTCTAGAGACAAATAAGAAGGTAGATATAGAGTTGATTCCTCATCTAATTATAGACAAATTATTGATTATTCAGGGAAGTCTGAGTAACCGAAGACAAAAGCTACTGAGAAGGAGAGACCACCACTACCATTTCCACATAGGCTAAGAAAATGAAAGAAAGATTCATGCTACAAGAAGTTCTTTGACACGTTCAAAGAGCTTCACATTAACCTTCCTCTTTTAGATGTTTTGCAAGGAATGCCCAAGTATGCTAAGTACTTAAAATATATGGTAACTAATAAAATTAAGCTTTAGGATGTTGAGACAATATCACTCACTGAGGAGTGTAGCTCTTTGGCGATGCAGAAGATGCCCAAAAAGCATAAGAACCCTGGGAGGTTCACTCTCCCCATTCAGATTGGTAGAATCAAGGTGGTCCATGCACTGAGTGATATGGGGGCAAGTATTAATTTTATGCCCCAATCAATGTTCAACACTTTGGGCTTGGGGAATCCAAGACTATGCTCTGTGCTACTCCAAATGGTAGACCAAACCATAGTCTGTCCTGAAGGAATCATTGAGAATATTCTCATCAAGGTTGATAATTTTATTATCCCTACTGATTTTATTATTTTGGATTATAAGGTAGATAATAGGGTGTTGATTATTTTGGTACATACATTCTTAGAGATGGGAGGAGCATTGATAGATATAAGAGATGGCACGTTCACAATGAGGTTGGATGATGAAGAGGTGGTCTTCAAGGTTTATAAACCACTCAACACACTGTCTTGATACAAAGATTTATGCATGATAACAGTGACGAAAGTATATGGGTATGGGGTGATAGATCTCAATCCACCAAAGACCTCTTCAGACTTTCTCATTTAGCTTCCCAAGCGACCAATCCTAAGCTTGAAGTAAAGTTAATTGATGAACCTAAAAAGGCTATTGTTGAGAAAGTTATTGACCTTGAGAGTTCACACTCAAGAGGTCAAAAACGAATAAGAAGATGGAATCCAAGAAGGATAAAGAGGATGAATGAAAATGATTAAGTGTGATGTTGGGTCATGTCGTGACACTAAATCAGGCACTTGTTGGGAGGCAACTCAAGTTAAGGTAGGTATTTACTATCAGTATTTTTAGTTTTTACTTTATGTAGTTTTTATTTTTGTTAAGTCGCAAGTTGATGGGAAGTCTGAGTACTGAAAACCTAAGCTAAGAATCCTGGAGAAGACTATGTGTGGGGTTATTGGACCCTCTTGATATACAAAGATGCTACTAGCCTCTTAGGGAGAAAGTAGATTTTAAGTATGGGGTGGGAAAATTCCCATTGTTTTGGGTGAGGGTACATGTTTGAAAATAGTTGGGTGATTTTTATGATGTCGCTAATAAGAAATATGTGTGAGTTTTCCAACTTGGTGAGTCGGTTCTTGAGTCTAGGATGTCTTGGAGTAGTGTTCTTGAGTTTTCAATTGCGTGTATAACATGCTTACGGTAAAAACTTGCATTATGTGTGGTCATTGTAGTACTATCTTGAGTATTTTTATTGTTATAGAAGTGTGGAATTTTATTTTGTTATGATTATTAGATTAAAGAGTTGTTCGAGGATGAACAAGGCTTTAAGTGTGGGGTTATGATTTGAGGTGGATTTATATACCTCAGTATTGTTATCTAGGCTTATTTAGCCTTGTTATGAGGATTTTTTGTGTGCTTACTATGTTAATAATGATATAATTGAGCATAAAAGTTTTAAATTACTTACAATTTTTAAGGTGTGTTTCAAACAATTTTGGAATCAATTTGGTCACCTAGAGTTTAGACAAGAAAACTAGTGTTACTAGCTTGAGCTATGTGTTGTTCTAGTTTATCTCGATGGATTATGAAGTGAGTAATGAGTTAATAAGGGTATGATTGTGTAATTATGTGTGGAATAACTTTTTTATAGTGTTTAAGGTTCAATTGAAACAATCGAAGAGTCAAAACTAAGTTAAAGATCAAAAGGACAAAACTAGTATTCATAGCTTAAGTTTTTGGTTCATCTTCTCAGATTGTTAGTTGTTTTGAGCTCTAATTCGTGGTGTTTGATTCTATAGGATGATTGGTGAGTTGATAATGATGATATATGGATTATAAAAAATATGTAACAATTAAAAACATCATCACAAAGCTTGAAATGGATGGACAAAAGCACGGGACAAGATTTGACGAAAAATGAATATTTTGTAGTCATTAGCGTGCCACGGAACTTAGGCACCACATTAGGGTCCATCCATGGACTTGGGGGATTTATAAATTATCAATTACATTATTTATCCATGATAATGGTGTGAGACAGACCCTAGGCACCGTAATAAGGTTCTTGGTTTTACAGTAGATAATTAATTTGAGATTGTTGGTTTTGTTCTTAAATTACTGTGAGATTCATCTTATGCTCTCTTCATTGAATTCCATGGATGTTTTCTCAAATGTGAGTGTCTAAACAACATAACTAGGGTTGTTGGAACCCTGACGAAATAACAAAGTAGAGAAAGTTCAACATTATTTATGATCAATATTCTTGCATGTATTGTGATGTTCTTTGGTTTAATTGTTTTCCTAGCAGTGGCCAATGTTGATAACTTGCCTGTATTTACTACTTACTTCAAAAAAGAGGTTGAGATTAGGAAAGGAAGATCACGATAGTAATTGTAGGCTACCAACCGTCATCTAATTAACTTGACACTCAAAAGGTAATAGTTAGTTTGGAATCTAGGATAGGGGTTAGTAATGCGACACTCTGAGACTCAAAAGGTAAAGAGTGAAATTCACTAATGATGTTCATGAGACAATTAGTGATACATAACTTATTAGATTCTGCATGCAAGATATTGGGATATTTTAACAAAGCATAATAAATCTACGGAGTTTAGAAGCTAGGGGGGACACAGTCCTAGTATTTATCTCGTATTGATTTCAACCAAAGCAACTAAGACTTCTTACTTTATCTATTATTCTTATCAAAATCCCCTTCTTACTTTACTGCATTTTTTGGATATTTTAATAGATTCGTGAGAGATATTCGACCTATTCCCTATGGGTTCGATCCCAACCTCTATTGGGTTACTATATTTGATATCGATCTCATTATACTTCTTAGAGGTGTAGTTTTGGGCGACATCAGTCGCTCTTTATTCTCTTTCAACTTGATATCTAAGAAAATCTCAAGAATCTTTTCCCAAGAATCTTTTTTGAACATGATGTATGGTTTATGATTGTTTTATTTTAAACATATTGTGTGCACTTGAACTTTCAAGGGTTAATAAGCATTTTTCGGTAATCTAGGTAATAAGATTTAGCATAGTCAAATTCTCCAATATTCACTTCAATTCGTCTTGTGCTTGGGGTGTGGGATATTACGACCATGGGTTTTGTTGTTTTTCTTTTTTGAATAAAGATTTGGGCAAGCTTGTTGATCTAGTTCAAGTTAAAACAGGTTGTGTCCATTGTTGTGATAATTTGATAAATCTTTACTGAGAATGTTTGGATTTTAGCTTTAAAATTTTCAGAATTTTGTTTATGAATTTTAAATTAGCTTCCTAGTGATTCTCTATTAGTTAAGATATTGAGTAGATTCTAATTTTGTATCTTTGTTTCTGTGCATGAACATCCCGAGATGAGTCCATTTGGACTCTCTATTCCTTGCATTTTCTAGCGGTCCAAAGAGGCCCAACCAATCGAATCCTATCTCCAAAAACTAAGTTCAAATGGACTTATATATACTATTTTTTGAGATATACAACATGAATTGAAGAGAAATGAGCAAATATACATTGATATATAGACAGATGCGTAGTGGTATACAAATATGCAAGGATGAAAGGTTTTGATATACATTTTATATACAAGGGCTGAAAATGGACTTAAAGTCCATAACTTTGCAAGTCTTAAATTTGAAAATGGGCCAGAAAGGGACCCAAATATCATTTTTATTCCTTTATTTTCCTTTTATTAACTTTATTATTTGTTTGTAATTCAATTTAATCTATTTGAATTCTCGGAGAGCAAGTTATGTTAAAATTATTCATTTTTTATTGGTTATTTAATATATCATTTGAATTCCTCTATTTTAGGCAAGCTTAAGCTCATAATTACTTATATTCTTTCATATTTATTAATGACTCAAAATTCACGTTTAAGAATTGAGTAACTATTTAGCCCAAAGTCTTAACCCAAATAAAATTGTTAAAGTTAGAATTATATTGAAACCCTGATGTTTAGTTTATTTTATTACTTAGAATAACTTAAATGGATTAGTATTAACTAAATTTTGTTTATTTAAAATAAGATTTTCAAATAAATTTGAGATTTTTTAAATAAGATTTTTTTCAAGTAACTTAAAGTTTTTTCAAAATCAATCAAACAAGTTTAAATTCGCTTGGAACCACACTTTGTGAATTTTTGAAAGTGTCTAACACCTTCTTTCGAATTTACTTGAACTCCTACCTAGACTTCGGTTATTTTTAAAAGATTTTATTTTAAAGTCACCTCTTTTAAATGGTTTCTTAATTTTCCTAAGATTAAGTGGCGACTCTATTTTTTAAAAAAATATTTTTTTCATATAAAATCAAATAGACTTTTTTTCTGCCACGAAGTTATGGATCATAACAGAAAGACAACTCTGATGGGGATTCATCTAGGTTCTAATAATAAGAATTTTATGTGTTTCGCTAATGTTTGTATTCATTTTTACTTTTTCAATTATGTGTTTAAATTTTCACAATTATTAATTGTTGCATTCATAGCATACTTCCACATTTTGGTTATTAAACTATTTTGGGGTTTTGCGGCTATCGCAACCTCTATTGATTAATTTTAAATAGAAGTGTTAGAAATACAACTATTTATTGGCACGTTAGACGTCCGATGGTTGTTTGTATTTTACACCTAAGTTATCCACGTGGGAACCTAATCAAAGCCCACTTTAGATACCTAGGATAGAGTGAAACCAAAATCCTTTTTAGGCATGAATCTAGGACGATTCAATACTTGAGGGGGTATTGGACTATTAGAAAAACCTACATTACATCTATTCAGCATGAGTCAATAAGAGATGATCATTTCTTATGTGTTAAATGGAAGGATATAATGTTGGATTGTACGGACTATTATCCCTTGGGTTTGAGAATTTTATGCATTTTATTTTATAGTTTCATTTATTGTAATCTACAGGAGATCTACATACGGAAGATATTCAGAAATTTTAAGAAGTCCAATATCAAAGGACCCCTAAGGAGGTTTAATTTAGATTTGCTCCCCTGCGTGGGACTAATATCATTTATTTCTCTTTTCCCTTATTTTGTATCTCCATTTGATTTATCCATGAAATTTGTACAATATATTTGATGGTATGGAACTTTTTACAAACGGCATGTCTATCCTTCAAATACTATGCTTACCTTTGGCTTGAAAGGTCCCATGTGTGTTAGGATGTGTTAAAAATTATTTGTGTTAATGTATTTTATTATTTTGCTTTGTTTGTATTTGTTTGATTGTGTGTTTAAATAACATACGTTTGGCTTTAAAAAAGACTAGTCCATTATTCTTCTCCAAAGTTTTAGAGCATTATTAAGCATATAAGACTCAAAATTTGGATCCTCCTAAAAAGCTCTCAAAAATCCATCGATAAAATCCCTTCTAATTCACCCAAGTTTTGTTCAAAAAATTATTAGGTCATTATCCAATTCACATTGACCATGTCGCTCTAACAAATTGCTTTCTTTCATACTTAATTATAGCTAGATTTACCCATATATTTTATTAATGGTAAGACTCCATTAGTTTCCAAAGAACTTCACAAATAAACCCCATTAAGAAGGTTATTTGTGAACATTCGATCTCTTGAAATCACTTAGTTCTTTCGGTTCAAAATTCTTTTTTCCCCATCAAAGATCAAAATCCATCAAAATAGTAATATTCTGATCATTCAATCACTTTCCCAAAATGTCTTATTCCTCGAGTTCTGGAATAGTCTATTTCAAATCAAATATATGTCATTTGTTTTGTATATTAATTTGGTCAATTATTACGATTCATGAACTAATATTTTTACCTTTTGAGTGTTTTTCTTTCCTTTTAGAGAGAGTTTGATTTGTGTTTGTAATCAAACTTGCTTACTTTACAAAGACTAAAAGAAAATCACTAGTAGAATACCAGTATTTCATATGGTCTAAGGTGAAGAAAGCAACTACATACTCTTCAGTTCTTACTTGGGCTAATAGAATGACTCGTTCAACTACTGATCCTAGTTTTATTAGCATAAATACTTTATTTGAGTCAGATCCCTCCTTGTCTATGGCAATGGACCCTAGTCCCTCGATTGTAAGAGAAATAACCCCAGAGGTCGTCACTAGTTTGTAACAACAAATTGCAGAAATAAGGCTTATATTTATACATAGAAGAACACCTTCTCAGAATCCCCCAAACATGATTTTGCCTCCTAATGCTCAATAAAAAGGGCTTATATTTTCGACATCAGAAGGAAATCATTAGGGAGGTCATTTTACCACTTCTCAAAATGTTCATGCTTCTTAGAATGCTCCATTTGTTTAAACATTTGCTTCTTCAAATGTTCAGAATATGTCATTGTCACACCAAGCTCCATTAATGTATACCTATACTACCACCCCACCGGCAACACAAACTCAGGGGTCATACCGCCTAGATGATGATCATTATGTTAAAATTAAGAATGATTCAAGGGTGTACACTGACGAGACAGTGAATAGAAAGCTCAAGGCCTTCAAAGATGCAATGAGAAGCCTTCGAAGGCTTAAAAGTAACCAAAGTGTGAATTACAATGAGTTGTGTGCATTTCCTAAGATCGAGTTGCCTTCTGGTACAAGATTCCTAAATTCAAAAATTATGATGGGTCTAGAAACCCCTTCTTTTATTTGAAAACTTATCGTGAAAAGTTGATTCGTGTGGGAAAAAAATGAAGGAATATGGGATAAGCTATATGTTCAAAGTTTGAGTGGAAGGCTCTAGAATGGTACGTTAAACAAGATGTGACAAAATGGCGCACTTGGGATGACTTGGAAAATGCTTTTGTGGATCATTATAAGTTTCATATTGATATTATTCCTACCGAATCTCTATCACAAAGCTAAGGAAAAAATAAAATAAAAGTTTTTATGAATATGCCATATGGTGGAGAGAAGAGGCATCTAGGGTACATCCTTCTATGGAAGAAATTGAATGATCAGTTACTTCATCCATGCCCTAAGTCCAAAATATTTTGACCGCACGGTGACGATAGCTAGAAAGACATTTACTGATATTGTCAAAACTTGAGAAATTATTAAGGATAGCCTCAAGATAATGAAGATAATAAATTTGACAGAATTACAATCCACTCACGAGGGCTTCCAGACTTGCTCTTTTGGAAATGGAAAGTAAAAAGAGAAAGAAGTAATGGGGTGATGACTCAAGGAAGTTCATCAAACTACAGGCGATCCCCAAGATACCAACACAATGATCAGCATGCTTACTATTCGATCTACAATGCACAATCAATGTATCATGCTCAACCTCCACCAAAAAATAACTAAAATAATAAACCTCATACCAATCATGAAAGAAAGCCTCCCAGGATCTTCATGCCTTTGGCAGAACTACTTACTCAGATTTATGAAAGGTTGAAAGAAGAAGAAATACTCCATCTAGTGGAAACAAAGTATGTAAACACTTCTGCTAATTGGTATGATCCAAATAAGCAATGTGCTTACCACTCTGGAGTTGTTGGACATGATACTAAGAAATGTACCACTCTCAAGAATAAAATTTAGGATCTGATTGACAACAAGGTGATAATACTTACAGAAGCTCCAACTAATGTTAACAATAATCCATAGCCCAAACACAAGAAGTAGCCATTGGCATCATTAGTTGCAATAAAGAATGAAGTTCCCTCAAAGGCGCACTTTTGTCATTCTTCTATCTTATTTTTGAAGATGTTGTTTTATTTTCTTGTAATCTTACTTTCTCAATTTTATTTCCTTGTAGTCTCACTTTGTGACTTTATTTTCTTGTAATCGCACTTTATGGTGTGATTTTCTTGTATTTGCACGTTATGATGTGATTTCATTGTAATCATACTTTTTAATTGCAATGAACTGCGTTCGACCTGATTTCCCTAGTGGAATACGTAGGCGGCCCGTATTGGCCTTGATTACATTATCAAAAGTATTAAACATTTCTTTTATTTTGTACAAACTATGTTTGACCCGAATTCACAAGAATGAAATATGTAGACGGCATATGTTGGCTTCGGTCAACCCCCTTAGTTAATTTATCTTTTCATTGTATGTTAGAGCTTTGTTTGACCTGATTCTTGCCTTAATGGGATACGTAAGAACCACGCCGGCTCAGTCATATGTCTTGTAATATTTCTATAGAAATTAGGGCAAAATTTTTTAGAGGATATCAAAATTCATTAAGAGGATCTTTTTCAAGTTATATTGAGATGACATTGAAGCATTAACTAGGCTAGAAATTATTTAGAAGGTCTCAAAAATTTCACAAAAATTTGAAATTTTCTACAAAGCTAAACACTAGACATTGTAGAAGCTGAAATCAGGGCATAATTTTTTAGAAGTTCTCAAATTTCAAGCTAAGCTACATCAGAAAGAAATCAAGTATATTACATTCTAGATTGGGGCAGAATTTTGTCGAAGATCTCAAAATTTTCATACTAAATGATGTCATAAGTTATAAGGAATTTCAAGAGTTTCTATGTTACAAACTAGGGATGAATTTTTAAGGAATTTCCTTAAAATTTCCATAAAGCTACGTTTCACAATCAGAAAATCTTGTAAATCAATGATCAACAAGGAGCATTAGAGAGCAAGGTAATACCAACACAGTCAGTCTCTCAAAACTAAGAGTTTTCTTTGGATGCATGAACAGTAAAGTCACAAAGTTGACAGCGTTAAGCATGACAAAAGGCATTATTAGACCCATTGTGGCCTTGGCATAATAATCTAGACAGCTTATCTTCTCTATTTTCCTCTTGATTTATGTTTCTATTACTCTGTTATGATCTTTAACTCTTCCTTTGATTTTGTAGGAAAATAATCGGGCATAACGATTAAGATATGGAGATATCATCCAAAACACTATCTCTAAATCATCATGAGTCAAACGACTTTAGCTTTAAACTCTATCTTCTGTTACACTCATAGCTTAGTTACAACAAATTATGATTTTATTAATGAGTGTTGTTTGAGCTATGAAGGTGATGTTATCAAGGCCACCTCTAAGTAATAACGCAAAAGAATCATCTCAAAGTTTGAGGATTCAATCTAGAAAATTGGGACATACATAAGTCATTTTAAGGATTTCCGATTCAAAGGATGAAGTTTAATAAATCAACTTCTATCTATTCTTATATAGTAGGGTTTTCTATCCTCCAAGAAAACCTACCGCATTGTCACCCCATTTGAGTTGACATGTATTATCATATTTGGGTCATCGACCTTTTTAAAAAGGACAAGTCTTATTATATTTGGTTTATCCACTCTTGCAAGAGGACATACCGAATCGTCACTTCATTCAAGGTGACATATATTGTTATATTTGTGCACCCTCCCTTTTAAGAAGACATACCAAATTGTTACTTCCCTCGAGGTAATATATTATATTTGGGTCATGCACCTTTTTAAAAAGAACACATCTTATTATATTTGGGGAATCCACCCTTTCAAGAGGACATACCAAATCGTCGTTTCATTCAAGGTGACATATTTTATTATATTTGGGGCATCCACCCTTTCAATAGGACATACCCAATCGTCACTTCATCTGAGGTGACACATCTTATTATATTTAGGACATCCCTCTTTTAAAAGGACACGTCTTATTATATTTAGGCTTTCCACCCTTAAGAGGATGCATCAAATCGTTACTTTATTTGAGACACCATGTTATTATGTTATGGACCTTTACCTTCCTTAGAGTGACATATCATTATGTTATGGATTATCATCTCTTTCAGCGTGATATATTATTATGTTATGGATTGTCGCCTCCTTCAGAATGACATATTATTATGTTATGGACTGTTACCTCCTTTAGAATGACATATTGTGATGATATGGACTATCACCTCCTTTAGCATGACATATTATAATATTACGGACCATCACCTCTTTTAGAGTGGTATGTTATTAGACTATCACTTCCTTTAGAATGATACATTATTAAATGGACTGTCAGCTCTCTCAGATTAACATATCATTATGTTATGGACTGTCACCTCTTTTAGCGTGATATGTTATTATATTATGGATTGTCATCTCCTTTAAGATGACACATTATTATATTATGGGCCATCACCTCTTTCAACGTGATATGTTATTAAGCCATGGACCGTCATCTCCTCGAAAAAGACATATTATTATTTATGAACCATCACCTCCTTCAGCATGACATGTTATTATGTCATGGACTATCACCTCCTTTAGAGTGACACATTATTATGTTATGAATTATCACCTCCTTCAGAGTAACGCATTATTATATGGATCATCACCTCTTTTAGAGTGACATTTTACTATGTTATGGACCACACCTCCTTTTGAGTGACATGTTATTATGTTATAAACTATCACCTCCTTTAGAGTGACACATTATTAGATGGATTGTCACCTCCTTCAATATGATACGTTACTAAATTATGGATTTTCACCTTCTTCAGCATGGCATACTAAAACAAGGTTTGCATAACTACCATTATATTGCATTTTCTACTAATAATTTTAGGGCAGGTGATTAATAGGAACATTGGGCCATTACCCCATTCAATGTGACACAAAATAATCAAGATAAGTCATCCTCCTTTCAATAAGACATGTTGGGAAATCATCCCTTTTAAAGTGGCACGTAACATTTGAGATAGGTGGTTCATCTTTCAATAAGAAACATTGGGTCACTACCCCATTCAAAGTGGCATAACATGTTCAAGATTGGTCATCTGCCTTTCAATGAGACATATCAGGTCGTCTCCTCATTCAAGGTGGAACAAAATATTAAAGATAGATTGTCTTCCTTACAATGAGGCACGTTGGAATGTCACACCATTCAAAGTGGAACGTTACATTCAAGATAGGTCATCCGTCGATCGATGATACATGTTGGGTCGTCACCCTATTCAATGTGGCATAAAAATATTTAAGATACGTCATTTGCCTTTCAATGAGACATATTAGGCCATCATCCCATTCAAAGTGGCACAACACATTCAAAATAGGTTGTCCGCCTTTTACTAGTACATGTTGGGTTGTCTCCTCATTCAAAATGGCATGATATTCTTAAAATAGGTTGTGTATATTAGTTCATCAACTGTCTCATCATAACATATTCAAATGGGTTTGCACCAAATTATGTTTATGTCATGGTACATTTACAGCTAATTATTTTGTTTGAGATATTGTCGAAAGCATCCGAAAGAATGAAATTCTCAAATCAAAGTCACAGGCGTGAACGACTCCAAAAAGCACACAGCATAATGCAAGACTTTTTTTGGCAATGAACTGAGACATAGTATGAAGAGGAATATCAAAATTATTTGGACGCAAGCTGAATGACGACTTCCACCTCCATCAAACCACACCTCCATTAGAAGAAATGTGGGTATTTTAGGATGTTTTCAATTTCAGTTTCATCTCTGGGGAATTTCTAAACTCGTACCAGAGGTAACCGTCCTCTTCTTTGAAATTTGGGTGACAACACACCTAGATCTTTGGCAATTATATCCATGTAGCTCTCAATTATAGGTGTAAGGCGCCATATATATGTAACTAAGATAAATACAAGTATCTTTTCCATACCTCAATGTATTTGTCGCTTTTTGAACCAAAGATCGTCTAAAAGAAGAGACTATCTTTTTCACCAATCAAGTCGAACTACAAGCAGTTTGATTCCCTAAACATTAGGATTCCGTTTTGAAAACTCAATTATGTTTCAACTTTCCCCAATTCTATTATTCCCCAGCTTTTCAATCTTACCAAAATTCAAAAACCGAGATAGCTTGTGAATTTCTTGAAAATCATACTTAAAAAATCAAGCGTTATGAACTACAAGTGACCTGAATTCTCATGTAACCTGAGATATGTAGGAAACTTGATACCGGAGTTCGGCCATAACTCCACAAAACTCATGCCAAAACCAACATCTTTAGAGAAATGAATTTATGGTCGGACAAAATTAAGAATGTCAAACTCTCTTTGCCCAGGGTTACTTGCATTCACCCTATACCTAAAGGGAGGAGGCGATTGTTGACACCTAATTTTTTTCCTCTACGACTAAGTTTAGTCGTGAGTTGTTTCGATCTTAAATAAAATTACAATATTTATTTTATCTGAATAAAAACTTTTCAAAATATTTATCTAGGTAATTTTTTTTCATTTTTAGTAGTGATTATATATTTTTGTATTCTTATATGCGCGATCGTATAATTTATTACTTAAATAATTATTTTACTAAAATCAAATTTTAATCAAGAATTATCTTAAAAATTAATTCAAATGGGTAAAATCTTGATTTAAATATAATTTATTCTTGCAAATAATTTATTTGAAAAAATATTATTTGACTTTGTTAAACCAAAAACTCCGGGTTAAACTGATTGATAATTCGTATAAAATTTTATTTTTAGCCAATGTATTAAATTTGATCATAATTGAAATCAATTTGGCCACAATTGCAATGCAATTGATCAATCGATTTTCAATATGATTTAAATTTAAATAAAATTGACTGAAAGTATAACTTAGGACTATTTATTAAATAACTCAATTCCATAACTCTCCTAATCTACCGAACCCATACAAATATCAGCAAAATCAACATCAATAATATTCAGCAGCCCACCATCTGTCCCAAGCCCACTTCACCTCCCCAATCCACTCCCAAATCGGCCTAGACGAGTCCCAAATTCCTTTTTCTCTTATATCCCCTTACTTGTACAACAATCATTACAGCAATTCACAACAACACCATAACTCATCGACAACAACACTCCAATGCCAAACCCAATAACAACAGTCTATCCCAGGAACAATAGCAACAACGATAAAATTAGTGACAAACAACGAACCCATCCGCGTACAACCTGTGAACTGACCCGTACCCGCGAATCCAACTGTCCATCGATGCCTCATTAGCCAATGTTCGAATTCTAATTTTGTACCCAATGTTCAAAATTTATTCATTAACCATCAAAGGTTAATAAGCATTTTCCTATAAGCTTGGTAATAAGATCTAGCATACTCTAATTCTCCAGTATTCACTTCAATCCGTCTTATACTTGGTGTATTGGATATTACGACCATGGATTTTGTTATTGTTCTTGTTTAAATAAAGATTTGGGCAAGTTTGTTGATCTAGTTTAAGTTAAAACAAGTTGTAGCCTTTGTTTTGATAATTTGATAAATCTTTATTAAGTATATTTTGGTTTCAGCTTAAATTTTTTAGAGATTTGTCTATGCATTTTGAATTAGCTGCCTAATGATTCTATATTAGTTGATATATTGAGTAGATACTAATTTTGTATTTTTGTTTTTGTGCATGAACATCCCGAGATTAGTCCATTTGGACTCCCTTTCCCTTGCATTTCGCAGTGGGCCAAAGAGGCCCAATCAATTGAATCCTAGCCCCGAAGACTAAGTTTAAATGGATTGGTATACACTAATATACAATGTTATACAACAAGAAATGAAGAAAAATGGGCAAATATATGTTGATATACAAACAGATCTACAACGGTATACAAAAAATGTAAGGATGAAGGTTTTCGATATACATTTAATATACAGAGGCTGAGAATGGACTTAAAATTTGTAACTCTGCAAGTCCAAGAATTGGACAGATTTGAAAATGGGCCAGAAAGGGGCCCAAATCTCATCTTTATTCCTTTATTTTTCCTGTATTGACTTGATTATTTGTTTGTAATTTAATTTAATCTAGATGATCCCCGGGGATCACACTTATATTAAAATTATTCATTTATATGGCTATTTAATATATTATTTTTAATTTCTTTATTTTAGGCAAGCTTAAGCTCATAATTTTTTTCTATTCTTTCATAGTTATTAATGGTTCAAAATTCACGTTTAAGAAGTTAAGTTAACTTTTAGCCCAAAGTCTTAATCCGAATTAAATTTTTAAAGTTATAATTATTTTGAAACTTTGATATTTAGTTTATTTTATTACTTCAAATAAATTAAATATATTAGTATTAAATAATTCTGTTTATTCGAAATAATATTTTCAAATAAGTTCGAGAATTTTTAAATAAGATTTTCTTAAGTAACTTAAAGATTTTTTTAAAATTAGTCAAACAAATTTAATCCGCCGGAAACCACACTTTATGGATTTTTGAAATTGCCTAACACCTTCTTTCGAATTTATTTGAATCCTTACCTAGACTCAGGTTATTTTTTTAAGATTTTCTTTTAAAACCATCTTTTCTAAATGATTTCTAAATTTTCCTAAAATTAAGTGGCGACTCTACAACAACAACAACAACAACACTATTTTTCTAAAAATATTTTTTACAAATAAAAATAAAATAGACTTTTTTTTCCACCATAAAGTTATGAAATATTTTTGACTTTCATAAATGGATCATAACAATTGGTTCAGTAAAATCTCTATTTGAGAAGTTGGATTAAATTTTGGTAGTTGAATAGTACTAAATGATGATTTAGTTATTTTAGTTGCACTACTGAACTCAAACATGTTTAGTATTTGTTTGATTTTTAATTAATTGTGTGTCTTACTTTGCTCCTAGCCTTATTAAGGACCTTGTCTCTTTTTCTGCAATTTTCACTTTTAAGAACGCTGAAGGAGAGCTTTGGAGTAACTGATAAAGTTATTGCCATGTGACCAATAGGTTATGGGTTCAATCCTTGGAAACAATCTCTTGCAGAATTGCAAGGTAAGGCTGTGTACAAAAGACTCTTGTGTCCAGCCCTTCTCTGGACCCTGCTGCGCACAGTGGAAGTTTTAGTTCACCGAGTTTCCCTTTAAGAACGCCAAGTCTAATATATTTACTAAATCAATAAGGCATTTTATCAATTTTTGATCCTTAACGATTCGATTTTCGATTTAACCGATAAGAAAATGCCCATGAAAATAATAGCAATTTGGCATAATGATTTTCAATATTGTGTAACAGTGCCAACTCACATGACATTAATAAGAATGCTCACAATATAAAAAATAGCAGCTAACATGACATATGCCTTGTAGTGCTAAATTTCACAAAATAAGAAGTTTACCATCTTGTTCACAAACTATGCAACAAGTAGATTTAATGATAATTATCAAAAATGCCTTAAACATCCTCTTCATATATTATAAAATGAAGCATCACATATGCCTGACAGAGCCATAATCCATAATAAAGTGAATAAGTTTTTAGGATATTAAATAGGTTTCTAGAGATTAAAGAGAAATTAAGTGAAGGCAAGTAATACAAATGTATAAATAGGGGTAAAGTATTATTTTAATATATTTTTATTGAGTTATCGATTTATTCAATAATTTAGTATAATAAAATTAAAATCAAATCAATATCCTAATAAAAAAATATTAAAAATTCATTCACTCAATAAACCAATAACATTTTATGAATTCGAAAAATAATAGATTTTGCCACGTGGATATAGTGGGCCCGTAGTTCCACGAAATAACACACACTTTGCCAATCACTGTGCGGATTTCAACCATGTTAAAAACACTATTTTAGGGCTAAAATTTCTGTTCCGAAGAATTTCACTCAGCTCCCCCTTTTATCTTTGGTTTGCTTGTCTTTTATTTATTGAGTCCTTCTCTGAGTAAACTCTTTTACCTTACAAAATTTTGATCATGGATACCGACGTCGACATGTACGATGGAAGCGATGTGGATTACAGTGACGATGACGGCCTCATCAACTGTGGAGACAGTGACGCCGGCGATGACATCATCGATAACGATTCCGATGATCTTCCCCCTGAAAAAAACTACGTCGTTTTGTCCGTCGATGATATTGGCCGTCTCATGGACGATGATATCTGTAAAGTTTCGTCTGTCCTGTCAGTTTCGAAAACTGAAGCATCGGCTTTACTCCGGCGGTATAATTGGAGTGTAAATAAAGTTCACGAAGAATGGTTTTCGGATGAATCCAATGTTCGAGAAGCTGTTGGTTTGAAAATACAGGAGGAAAAAGTTGTTCAATTTCGGGAATCAAAGGAGGTAACTTGTGGAATTTGCTTTGAGGATTATTCTTCTTCCGATGGAATTTTGGCTTCTGGTTGTGGTCATCCTTTCTGTGTTGAATGTTGGCAAGGGTATATTTGTAATTCAATAGCTGATGGTCCTGGATGTTTGAATTTGCGATGTCCAGAACCCTCTTGTAAAGTTGCTGTCACGCAGGATATGATCGATAAGTTAACGTCTGATGATGATAAAAACAAGTATTATGGATTTCTTTTTCGTTCTTATGTTGAGATAAACAGGAAGATTAAGTGGTGTCCTGCTCCCGGATGCAACTTCGCAGTTGAATTTGATATAGGGAGTGATAATTGTGAAGTTATATGTGGTTGTTCTAATTATTTTTGCTGGAATTGTACAGGGGAAGCTCATCGTCCTGTTGATTGTGATATGGTGGTTAAGTGGATGGAGAAAAATAATGCGGAATCAGAGAACACGAATTGGATTCTAGCTTACACAAAGGCTTGTCCTAAATGCAAGAGGCCGATTGAAAAGAACGCAGGGTGTATGCGAATGACTTGTAGAGACCCTTGTAAGTATCAGTTCTGTTGGCTGTGCCTTAATTCTTGGGAAACTCATGGGTATAATCCATGTAACAAGTACACGCCAGGGAACGAAGATGAGCTAAAGAAAGAAATGGCCAAGCAATCTATTGAGAAGTACACACATTATTACGAGAGATGGGCTGCTAATGAGAAGTCAAGGAAAAAAGCTGTAGAAGATTTGAGGAGAATGGGGGAAGTAAATGTTAAGGTGCTGATTAAATTGCAGTCCTTACCAGAGACACAATTAAAGTTTATATTAGATGCCTGGAAGCAGATTGTTGAATGTAGAAGGGTGTTGAAGTGGACTTATGCGTATGGGTTTTACTTGCCTGATGAAGAACACACAAAAAGACGGTTTTTTGAGTATTTGCAAGGCCAGGCAGAGGCTGGTTTGGAGAGGCTTCACCTCTGTGCAGAAAAGGAACTGGAGATTTTCCTGAATGTTGAAGAAGGTAATTCCAAAACATTTGATGATTTCCGTATTAAGCTTACTGGTCTGACTAGTGTGACTAAGAATTACTTCGAGAATTTAGTTAGAGCACTTGAGAATGGTCTTGAAGATGTAGATTCGCAAGGAGCTCTTTGCAACATAGCAACGAGCTCCAAAAATGCAGCTGTGAGCAGCAAACGGAGACTACTGGGTGGGGACAGAAAGCTTGTCAAGACAAGAACTGATAGAATAATGACGCTCATGAGAATTAGAACTGCAAAACCACCTAACACTAACAACACTGCAAGCTCGAAACGTGTCTTAGTTGCTGGTGGAGGAAATACGAATGGCTCCAAGAATCTTGTTATAAGTGGACACAACACTTTGAGAACATCAAAAAATCCACTTGAAGATGGAGGCGGCATATATATGGGATCAAAAGATGCACCTGTAGAAGCAAGGAATCATGCTATGGCCTCTCAATTTTTACCACTAGCTGGGATGAGCAGCACAACCGGCTCGAGTAATTTACAGCTAGCTGGGAGCAAATTTATGGGATCAAAAGATGCACCAGTAGCAGCAAGGAGTTACACAAGCTCACAATTTTTACATCCAGCTGGGGTGAGCAGCACAACTGGCTCGAGTAATTTACACCTAGCTGGGGGCAGCAAGGTAATGAACATTGGAGGAGGCACTTTGAAAAACTTGGCAAATGCACATGTCGCTGGAAGTAACAATCTCACTGTGTCTAAAACTCCACATGTGGCTGGGAGCAGCAGCAGAACAGGTGGTGGGAAAAAGCGTAGGACAACAAATGCTGGGGCATCCTTAATCATAAAGTTGGATGATGACGGCTTAGTAGATGCAACTTCTGCCACAGGAGCTTCATTAACACAAAATCTGATTGATGATTTGGAAGGTTGGGCATGCGATTCGTGCACATTTCTGAATGCTGGCTCTACCACGACATGCCTAATGTGCAGTGAAGATGCTTCTGGCAGTTGGGAATGCGAAACGTGTACCTTTCTCAATAAAAAGTATGCTTCCACATGCCAAATGTGTGGTGAGCACCGTAGATGAAGTCCTTGCACCTAAAAATAAATGGCTACCCAGATGATACTCTTGGCAATAAGTTAGTTTTCGCATTATTCTACCTTACCGTTTTAGTAGTCTTATGTTCTGCTTTTTGGTCAATAGCTACCTAAAAGTTTCATATCAGTTGATACATTGGCTTTGAGAGTGGTTTAGTTATAATTATGTAAGAGATTCCTGATAATTGAGGTGATACACTTTTCTTGAGGTACATAACAGCTTGAGCTTGGTTCTATTGCTTAATAGTAAATGCCAGTACTTTATTCGGTTTATCGTGAAGCCTCGAAACTGGTACCTTTGATATGTCTTTATTCTGATACCAATGTGCTTTGGAAGCATTTCTGGAATCGATAATTCCGTTTTGATGCCTTATATGTCTTTAGCACTTTCAATAACAAGAAGAGATAAAAAAATGTTTCTGTTTTACGTGCAGAGGATGTCCCCATGTATCATAATATGTGAGGACTAAATTAAACAATGAAATCCTTGAACATGTGAGATAAGCAGATAATGTGCTTTCGATTAAACATCTCTGGAACTTGTGTGATGAACATTAAACTGTGTGTTCTGAAGCATGTCAGTGATCTTGATCTAAAGATGTTGAAAATCTGAAAGGAAGATATGCATCACATAAATTTTCGAGGGCGACTAGTATGCACAACCTTTATTTGGTGGACATAGCAAATGTTTCTCAAAACAAACTTTGTTATGATCCTTGTGTGCACTTTGATTTGCTGCTCCATAAATTTTATTTTCAAATGAAGTGAGGCATTTCCAGGATATTGTTCTTATTCCACATCAAGACCTCATCTATCTTTATTGGTGCAACCATGTGTTATTGCAGAAGGCCTCTTTCTACCAGAACACTCTGCTTTGTGGTTATTATACCTTTTGCATAGCTTCTAACCTTCCTCTACTTGATCTTTACCCTTTTTCCTTTTTCTGAATTTCATCTAGATGATGTTGTCATTGCCTGATTCTGTCACGGTTCAAAAATTCTTTATCGCGGTTAAACCTTGATAAGTAAGTCAATCACCCAAACTGATCAGTAAGAAGAAAACAATAACTCAACTCCCAAGGCGAGACTTTTAGAGCAAAGGTAGACCATACATGTACAATAATAGCGGAAGTCTAAATAATAAAGATACCATAAACTATCCTAAAACCTGATACATAGTGTAACAATTTAAATACAACTCGGAACTAAAAAATACAACTGAATTCGAAAAACTACAAGTCTATTTCTGATTACAAAATAAAGACATCAACTTGATAGGAGGAGGTCTGAGGTCGACTTTGAGAGCATAGAGCGTCCACTGCCTCGAGAGTATCAATAACCAATGCACAATCTCAGTTGACGTGCGACGCACTCAAAGAGCGTCCACTACCTCGAGAGTATCGATAACCAATGCACAATCTCAGTTGTCGTGCGGCACACTCATGTCTGGATTTGCACCGAAGGGCACAATAGGGGTGAGTACGGTGCACTTGTACTTAGTAAGTATCATAGGTCGACTGAACAAAGTAGAAAATAAGGATATAAATACATACTATGAGCACGTCACCTGTAAATCATAGAATGTCTCAAACGGTAGCTCACACCGTCTTCACTAACAATTCTAAATATAGCACATAAACAAGAAAACAAATATACAAAAAAAAGGAAACGAATATGTATCAAATAAACACAAAAAAACAACACTGAAGATGTATAATGTATGAAATGCAATGAAGATAGTGATGATGATGTGATATGAATGTGGTTATTGCATAACCTCCATATACATCTACTGAGCCTCAGCACTTCCAAATAGGACCAATGAGGTACCCATACACTTTTTCAATACTTATCTTCAATCTCAATATCTATATCTTCTCTCCGACTCGTGGACTACAGCAGAGGTTTTTGTAAAAGTGTCCCATTTCTGTCAGAAATCAGTGTTTTCTTAATGGTACAAATGTCTCATGAATGTATGTGCGATATAAGGATGTAATGCTCACAACCAAACCCGTATGAAGATCTCAAATCCACTCAATATATATATATATATATATATATATATATATATATACACACACATACACACACACACATATATACACGTGAGCTCAGAATCTACTCAATATGTCAATCATTCATGATTTTAGTATAAGCAATGAACAAATATCCATGCAAGGCACCATTAGTATTGCATTAATCCGAGCTCTGATATTTCTATTCTGAAGAAAGCAACCAATACATATACAAGACTAATAATATCAGATAATGCCCCCATACGATCAACATGTAGTAAATATCACATCAAATCACTAACAACTATATAAGCCCCCCACATGGGCACACAACAATAATAATATCACTGCAATATGATTTTCATGATTATTACCCATACCCATAGCATGCTTATTGCCTATCTTCAATACCCATAGCCCCCATATATATACTCATATTGCCTATCTTCAATTCGGGGTCAAAACGGATCCCCGAAGTGGATATCGAAAAGAAAGGGTAAAATCAAAATTTTTGTTTATAAAAACTTCACCCATGATTAAAGGAAGCCATAGGAGAAACCCAAGTAAAAAGGGGTTAAAATGAGGTTTAAATTGAAGAAATACCATTTAGGCCTTTCAACCAAAAAATCCCCAAATTCTGAATTGAAATCGAGATTTAAAAAAGGGTTTTAAACGATAAACTAGAAGTAAAATAATTGAAATATTGATTCAAAGCTTACCTATGCTTGAAAATAAAAGAAATTGCTCAAAAAGCTCTTAACCCAAACTTCAAAATCTAAAACATGGAAGAGAAAATTAAGAAAAAGAATTTTTATATCTGTCCAACTATGAATTTGACCACTTAAGCGATCGTTACTTAAGCGATGAGCAGACCGCTTAAGAGGTTCAACCCAAAAGCGAGAATTTGCTCAATCACAAAATCGCTTTAATGATTGTCAATTGAGTCCTCGATTCTGCTTAAGCGGTGCTTGGGCCGACTCAACTGGATCAACAACTTTGCTAAGTTGAAAAGTTGCCGATCCACCCCTCGGGATTCGTTTGGAGTCCCACGAAGGCAATGAAATATGTTATTAGATTAAATTCGACATTTCAGACTTAATGGCGACATCAGATTTTTGAAAAGAGATTGTTTTCACAAAATTGACTCCCGAGATTCAATTTCACAATTTTTCGAACCAAGGGTCCAAAGAGATCCAAAAGCCATAAAATCAAATCAACCACACTTCCAACCCAAAATCGACGATTTGGATATGTTGGTCCAGTCCGTTTTGTCATCTGACACATAAATAAATATTGCCGAAGTCAATTATAAAACCTTTCCAACCTCTAAAAATCATAAGCTCGTACAAATCATTTCGGATCGCATTGAATACCGTGTCAACCATCTCCATACTCCAAAAATACTCTCTCCATCCCATTTTATGTGTCATAATTTTACCAGGCACGAAATTTAAGAAATAAATGAAGACTTAATGCTTTTTACTAAATTGTCCTTTATTAAAATAATATACTATTATTGTTTTTAATTAAGTGGGTCCTTATAAGTGGGACAAATTAGGGTAAAAGTGAAATTGTATCTTAAATAGTTAATAAATAAGGAAATGTGACATTTATTTTGGGACGGACAAAAAAGGAAATGATACATATAAAATAAAACGGAGGGAGTAACACATAACAACTATGAAAAGGAAAAAAATGGTCAAAACAAGAAAAAATTCACAGAATCAAGTACTTATAAATTCATTGGGCACAACTTTGGAAAAATTATTGCAGTCTGTTTCAAAATGCCATATTGATTGAGTTATGACTTTAAAAATTAATTGTAGCACATCTCTTTAGCTAATTTTACCCCTGGCATGCCGACAAAACTCATGATTGTAATTCAGCTGAAAATTATCTAGCATCTAATGATACTAAGGTTTCAAGTTTTAGCCAAGTCCAAGACCTTGGAATGGGATGTACTTGTACCTACACAACAAAAAAATGCAAGCACTCTGTAAATGGAGAACTCAATGATGAGCTTGGCTGCAGTATATTACTTTTATCGATACCAAGATTCTTCAACTTTTTCATATCCAATATACCAAAACAATACATGATAGGTTGTGAAAGGTGTATCACTTGAACAATAATGAGGGCGAAAGAAATAATGAAGACAAGAATCATGGCTAATGTTCCATAAAGATGCTTTTGGCAGTTGGTAATTTGAAAATGTTCATTTTTCAACAAGAAGCAGGCTAATACATGCCAAATTTGTGAGTTCCGACAATGAAAAGGCTGCAGCCACAGGGAAGCAAGTGTCCAATAATATCGGCATAATTTTTTTGTACGAAACTTAGATTTACGAGTGGTTTGTGGCATTAGAAACTAGAATCAAAGGATCATGATATGATATATTGGTCACATCATAACTCCTTACAGATTGATAGTTATGTTCTTTTAAAATTGAGAATTTTCTTTCTTTTTGATTACCTTCCTCGCGTAATGTATAAGATCGAATTCATTCCATCTCCTTGTGTGTACTCATTTATAATTTTAGTTTGTTATCACTCCATCTCCTAGTGCGTACTCATTTATAACTTGCTGTAAAAGAACTTGAAAAAAAAAACACAGAAGTATTGTAACAAGCTAAAATTGATTATCGTGCAGGTGATGTTTTCTTGGTTAATTTAATGCCATCTGTGAATACCTTAAGAGCTCTCACTAAATGCTGCAGAATGAAAAAACTAGTTGAATATTCTTCAAGTAACGAAAGACAATCAAGCATTTTACCAATTTTAGCTTTTTATGCCTTGAAACAACATTAATTTGATCTAGCTTGAAAATTAAACTGATATATGAACTTTCCTTTCACACTATTAGTTCCTTCCAATAGAATGAGCATATTGACACAGGCGGAGTCAGGATTTGAAGCTTGGGATTCTAAAATTTAGAATAGGATAGTACCTCAAGCTAATATATAATAACCGTCAAACTAATAAGCGAGTATATATATATATATATATATATATATATATATAAAGCAAAAAATCATTTAAGACTACATAAATATACTAATATTATCATTACAACTGTCCTCGACGACTTATCATGATCAATGATCGGATCATTTGGTATACTTTCAAATACTTAATCCTCTTTATAACAAAACTAAACAATTCTTCAAAAATTATCACCAATTCCACTTCGCAAGCCATTTCTAATAAACTTTATAGAGGAAAAAGTCATTGTCACTGTCTCTATCTAAGTTTCATTGTCAACTCATGTAAAGATTGCAAATTGTGAAAAGAAATTACATTAAAAAAAAATTAAAATTATGAAATATACTATACACTTAGCGGAGTTTCGTCGAGTTCTAGGTTGAAACTTTGGGAAGCAATACAATAAAAATTAGTAAATATAGAAGAACAATATGGGACAATTCTAGAATCAAAAATTAAAATTAATTTTTAAATGCATATGTATTTTTATAGGCAATAAATTGAAATCAGACACAAAATTTGAACTCCACAAAAGGGTGGGTGGTTGGTGATCAAGGAATTTTGTAGCTTTTGAAGAATAATAAAAAGAAGACTAAATAGGCTATAGGTCTATTTTAAAAAGGTCTAAAATATACCCAAACTTTGATGAAAATTTATATAAAATGTCTGAACTTTACGGAGGTACTATTACCCCACTGAACTAGTTATTAGTGTTTTTAGTGACATTTATAAGCTAATAAATAGATAAAATTTATTAATGAATAAATAAATAAAAGATTTTAGTGCAAATAGATGTCAGTAAAATACGTTAATAAATAGTCAGGGAGAGGGTCATAATATGCCAATAAATAGTCTAGGGGTCATAGGACACTTTCTAAATTTTATGCATGTTACAATAAATTTCATCAAAATTTGGGTATATTTCAGCTCATTTTCCCCAAAAAATAAACTTTTTATTTGATGTTTGTAAAAGAAACTGGTCTCTTTTGTTTTAGAGGGTAATTTTTTTTTATTTTTTGCTTCCTGTAACTGTTACTCTAATTTTTTTAAAATAATATTTTTTATTTTTAAATATATAAATATAATAAGAATTAAGAAAGAGTAAGAAGGTGTTGATGAAAAGAGAAAAAGCCTGTTCCTTGAAAATAAACATTTCTTTTTCAAGAGATCTGCAATATCTCTTTTTCAAGAAATCTGCTTGAAAGTGTATATGCACAGGTAGCTGGGTTCGAACTCACAACCTCGCAATTAAAGAGACTTTTGAGCCTCTTTCTTACCACTGGATCATCAGTCAAGATATGTTCATGGGATCACAGGTTTATAAATATATATTTTGGCTATATATTTTAATACAAATACAAAATTTATGTAAAAGCTACTGAGTTTGTCCAAACCTTTTTAATATATTGCAGCTCCGCCTCTGCATACGAGATGTTAATTTCATAAATTGGAGAGGATCTAATGATAAGTATGGCAAGCCATTTGAGTTTGTTGACTACTCTAAGTGCTTCAATCTGTAGAATGGCTATATCTATTATTGTCTCTAATAATTCAGATCTTATTATCACTCCTTTCTTTTAAAAGTTCTTAATGATGTGGGGAGTTTTAGTCCAGTCTCGATTTAGGATTTTCTTTCCTTTAGAAGTTAGTACTTTAAATGTTGATGCAAGTTTGGAAAGTACTTATTCAATGGAAGAATTTCAACTTGACATCAAGAGCTTGGAGTAATTCACGAGAGTATGACAGTCAAAGAACAAATACAAGAAAAGATTATTATTATATGAGAAAAGACATAAATACACCATTAAAGTTGTTTCAAATTTTTACAAAAATACCTCAAGTTTGTGGGGGTCCTATTACCCCATGAAGCTAGTCCTAATCATAATAAATACACATTATTTATCCCAATTTTATTCTCAACTTCAGTATGTGTATTTCTTGTCGTCCAGTGTATTCTCGCACTTATTTCTTTCAAATCTCTTGGTGAGATTTGTGGGCTTTATCCCTTATTCTCTACATTGGATCTCTCTTAAATATATTTTGGTAAGATTATTCATCTATGAGTTCAATTCTCTCCTGCCTTGAATTAATCATGTAATTGTTTGTTCAAATTAGAGATTTGTAAATCTATTTTACATAGTTCTTTCTTTCTTCTCCATCTCTCCCATTTCTTAATTATCTCTTATTCTATCTTTTGTATCTCATTTTACATCATTTGGTATTAGATTAAGGCTAACAATTCTTAATTCTTAACTTTCTTCTATTAAAAAAATCAAAAGCGTATCAAAAATCAAAGAAAAAAATCAGACTGAAAATTGAAGTAATTTTTGAGTGGGTATTGTTGGAAGTAGTCTAAAATGCTTGAATATCAGATTTGAGATAATTTGAAGGTGATTTGTAGTTGATTTTGTCATATTTCTCCATTTTCGTAGCAAAAAAATTAAACTATTTAAAGTGTGAAAATTTGAATTTTGGAGCTATTTTATGTGAAATTTTGCCTCATATTTTGGATCTAAGTTGTTTTTATCATGGGTAAACTATATTAGGTTTCAATTTTGAGATTTATGAATGAAATTAGGGTTAATTTTAGGTTAAAAAATTGGGCATTTTTCTTGTGCGAATTTTTGTTGAAATTTTAAAGTTTGAGCTGTTTACTTACTTCAAAAACCATTCGCTAATGCTTAAAAATGATCCATATTAATTGGGTGAACTTGATTTGAGTCGAATCTTTATAGATTTCATGAATATAGTAGTTTGAGGTTGTATTGAGTGATCTTTTTTTTTTTTCAAACTCTTAGATTTGAGTTGTTTGATTTATGAGTCAATCATATTGTGTGTGAAATTCATTAACTAGATTACATTAGTATTAATTCTTCTTGTGTTATCTAATTATTATTTTTTATATTTTTATTTTGTATCAATTTATTTCGTGCTTTTCTTTTTTAGTTTCTTTGTGTGTTTATTTCATTCACTGTCCATTAGTGTCTTTGTCCTTCTTTATATTAACATAAACTCTATTCTAATTTGATACTTGAAAGCTTACTTTGAGTTTATTTGAGATTGTAGAACCATGTAGAGGCTAACACATTGCTTAGATGGTGATTTTCCATAGTATGGTATGGTTACTAAAGGAATCATGTTTGTTTTGGTTTTTTCTTAAAATGTATGGTATGGTTTAATTTTATAGTTTTTGATGTGCTATAAAAATATAACACTTTCGACGATTAAAACGAGAAAAAAATACAAGTTTCTGAGGTTATTTTTTTTATATGATATTTTTTGGGTATGTGTTGTACTAAATCATGTTTTGAATGATAAGTTCATGAAAAATGTGAAAAAAGGTGTCTTTGGCTATGTTTGGAGCAATTATGGATGTTTGAGACACTTTTCACCTTGATCGTGATCAAAACATGTTCAAAAATTAAAGAAGAGCTGAAAAGATGTCTCCTGGCACCTACTAAGTCAACCTACGGACCACAGGTAGGCAAAGCAGGTGCCAGAAGTTCAAAATACTGAGAGCTGAACTTTCAAGAATTTTTCATCCGGTACCTGCAGTTTGTACCTATGCCCAGTGTCAGGACCACA
Organism: Capsicum annuum; assembly: GCF_002878395.1. Classification (NCBI taxonomy): domain Eukaryota; kingdom Viridiplantae; phylum Streptophyta; class Magnoliopsida; order Solanales; family Solanaceae; genus Capsicum; species Capsicum annuum. The sequence goes on from NC_061111.1 coordinate 86,235,709, forward strand.
TGTACTATTTGTACCCAGGTTCAGACCGTGGGTACGAACTACATGTGGACACCGACCTGGTTTTATCCTATTTCGTTCGGGCTTTGGTTTTAGGATTTCCTCAAGTACTATAAATACCCTTTATGTACTTTTTAGTAGGAGTTACGGACTTTTAATATTCACAAATATATTTTGATTCCAAGATTCGATTTTGATCTTGAGATTTTTTTGTATTGACTTTGGTTCATTAATTCAGTTAAGGTTGTGGGTTTTATTACTTCTTATTATTGTGATTTCAACTATGCTTTCGAATGTGAATGTTATTGATTTCTTCACAAGCATGAGCGGCTAAAACTCATAGCTATGGTTGTGGAAACCCTGTCGGATTAATGAAGTAGGAAAATTGTTTGTTATTCTGAACCTATATCCATGCATATATTCTTTATCTTTGTTATGATAGTTTTCTTAATGGGTTCACACATTAGGATCCCACCTAGATATTGTTGCTTACTCCAAAAGAGGAGCAGTGACTAAGAAAAGAAAAAGATAGTAGTAATTTGGAGTTTAACTGTCGATCCACACTTCTAGGTTCTATCTTAGTAAGATGGTTAGGTTTCATCTAATAACTAGAGACTCAAAAGGTAATAGTTAACTGGGATTAACATAAGGGTTAGTGAGGCGACATCCTGAGACTCAAAAGGTAAAGGGTAAAATCCTTCATCTTATCCAAAAGACTGCAGGAAGTACATAACTTATTGATTCTATATGCTAAGTATTGGGTTGGTTCAACAAAGAATGATAATCCTATAGAGTTGAGAAGCCGGGGGGACCACAATCCTAGTTTTCACCTACATTGATTACAACCAAAGTTAATATAGTTACTTTCCCGAGATTACTATATCAAAACTCCCAATTTACTTTTCTTATTCAACCCGTGAAATACAGTTGCTGAGATCTATAAAGCCACGTGTTTACTTGGGATTCAACCACAACTTTTGTTGGATTACTATATTTTGATAGTGATTATATCATCATCTAATAGAAGGTGTTTTTTGGACATCATCAAAATTTTGGCGTCATTGTCGGGGAACACGGTGCTGATTTGTGATTTGAAGCTGTTGCAATTTTTGGTTTTTCTTTTTGTTCATAGTTGGGCATACGCCGGTGTATGCCTAGCACACTGAGTAGAGACAATCCCTTACTCCCACTGATTCTGAATCCAGAAAGGATCTAGTAAAAACCTTGTAGGATGTCTAAGCATAAAAGAAATAAACCTCTTGAAGGGGTTTGTGATGTTGTACCTCCCCCTCCTCCCGAAGGAGTGCAGGATATTATTGATTGATAGAATGGTGAGCTATTATCTCAAGCTTAAGCTGAGAGAAAGGCAACGGAAAAAGCTCAACAAGTAGATAGGGAGGCAGAGCTAGTGATGAGTGGTGATTTTGCCACTCACTCACACTAACTATTTATGCGCACTACCATATTTTGTAGAATTAATGAGATATAATCGTTATTTAATGTACTAATATCCACATTGTACAGGTATATAGTTGGTGAGATGGAAAGATATGGATTGAAGAAAAAAGGGATCAAATGGAAGAAAATAAGTGTAGCTAAAGACCTGGAGCAGTCACCAACCTCAAATACCGTGATCACGAGTCACAAGATGCGGTCGTGGTCAGTCAATATGGTCAAAGGAACTCGATCGCAGAGCACAACTGTGGTTACATTGGCCACAATTGTGGGCATCCTCACATGATCACGGATAAGCGAGAATGTTGCCCAGGGCAGTTTTGTAAATTCACATGGACGAATCCCAAACCTTAGATAGGAAAAAACTCTTTCTTCTTTGCATATTGCTTACCTCATAGACATTTTCAAATTTGAATCAATAACCCTAATTGGGCAAGATTGTAACTAATTTTGGAGAACTAAATACTTAGTCTTTTGTGAAGAATGAATGCTTTGGATAATCCTCATGGTATATCTTTCTTTACTTTCTTCATGAGTAGCTAAGCAATTTAGTCTTGGGATTATGTTGAACTAAAGTGTATTTATTATGGGTATTGATTGGTTTGCATGATTTTTAGTTGTTGATTATGGATTCTACCATTTCTTGAGCTTAATAGTTGGAATTTGTGGGTGAAAACCCCAAATATCCAAATGGGTTTGATGGGTGAAAACTCCAAACTCTAAAAATCCTTCATCATCCTTGGAAAAGGGATGCAGGTGAAGTTATGGGAACCTATAGCATCCTTGAAAGAGGGATATAGGGTGACAAGGCAATGGTGGACAATCAAGCCTATGGTTTACTGCCTTTTGCAATCTTAGAAATAAGTGTGATTGAAATGTGAATCATGTCAAGGGCATCATCCTTGAAATAGGGATGCCCGATTGAGGCTTTGGATGATTATGAATTGCACACTTATTAGGTGCTCGAAAGAGCCAATGGATGAAATCCTTGTGGTTTTGTTGAAAGACTAACCACAAAGACCTTCGACCTAGTCTATCTCTTACTCAACAACTAAGTTTTATGTTAAAATTTCAACAACCTACATACTCCTTACCTTAAGGTAGACATAATCCCAAGATCTTCTCAAATCTTGCATTTAAATCAAAAGTGCTAAATTAGTGCGTTGTTAACCAAAGATTGTTACAAACAAATTTCAAATTGTTTCCCCCACACTTTATCTTACATTTTGTGTTTGCTAGCATTCTAAGAAAACTTTTAGTAATTATATCACCCATAGGATTTGAAATTTATAATTCGCTCCTTATGGATTCGACCTCAATGTGAGTTGGGTTATTGACAACGACTGTCTCACCCCTCTAACATGAGAGTGAGTTGAGCATTATCAAAATAGCGCCGTTTCCAGGGAGTACAATATGGATTTCACTTATGTGGTGTGATTCTTACTTGGGTATACCCGGGGTGGTGTAATTTAATTTATTTGTTGTTTTTGAATTTTTTTATAGATGATCAAAGTGTTAACAGAAAGATGAGTGATAATGCTAGAAACATGGTCCCCTTTGATGGTCCCCTAGATGATGAGGGCCAGCTAAATAAAACAGGACAAACAAGTGCAATCCATATTCCACAGACCAATGGAAACGGAGTTTTCCATATGACTAGTATCTTGCTTCACATGTTGTAAATAAAAGGGTTGTACGGGGGTCAAGCATATGAGGACCCAAATTTAATTTTTAAGAATTTTGTGGAAGTGTGTGCACCATTCAACATATCACACATTACTCAAGAATCTATCCGATTTTGCCTCTTTCCATTCTCACTAATGGGCGAGGTAGTTTTATGGCTTCGCTCACTTCCAGCAGGCTCAATTACATCTTGGGAAAATCTTACCACCTTATTTCTTTATAGATACTTCCTACCATCTAAAATGCTTCAAAAGTGGGATGAGATTGTGAATTTTTGAAAAATAAATGGAAAGTCGTTGTTTGAAGCTAGGGAGAGTTTTAATGGAAAATTAGCCCAATGTCCAAATCATGAGATCCCGAAGAAGATGCTTCTCGAGATCTTCTATCGGGCCCTTGATCCATTGAAAAACAATGGTGGATAATGCGGTGAGTGGCTCTATAGTGAAGATGCATCACCATGCGACTTTTTTATTGATAGGAGAAGTGTCAAATCAAAACTGTGGATGGCATACCCAAGACACCGAAGCTCCTAATATACCTTGTACTACTTCTGGGGTTGATAATGAGAAAAGAAATCGGAATGATGAAAAGGAAGAGAACATAGTGAAAATGATGACCCTGGATAGTAAGGTTTTGAAAAAGAAAGATGACCCTGGAGCGTTCATCATTCCTTGCACAATCGGGACACATAAGTTTGCAAAAGCTCTATGTGACCTTGGTACTAGCATTAACTTAATGGATTTTGTCATCTACAATAAGCTTGGATTGAATGCCCCTATACTAACCTTTATGGGACTCTTAATAATGGACTGGTCTATTAAAAGGTCGGTGAGAATTTTGTTTGATGTCCTTGTTAAAGTTGACAAGTTTATACTTCTGGTGGACTTCATGGTATTTGACTGTAAAATGGACCAAGAGTTACCTATCATCCTTGGTCATCCGTTCTTGGCCACTGTAAGAGCCATTATCAATTTAGTGATAGGAGAAATGAAGTTTAGGGTACAAGAGGATGAGGTTTCTTTCAAAATTTGAAAGACAAAGAAACAAATGATAGAACTTCAAGTTGTGTCCGTGGTGGATGTTGAGAGTAAGAAGGTGACTGAGGAGGAGCTTAAAGACCCATCTTAAGAATAGAAGTGGAAAGACATCATGTTACGATGATAACTAAGACTCTAAGTGGGAGGCAACCCACATATGCCATAAAAGTGGCTCGTATCTTTTTTCTTATGTTTTTGTAGCACAGATGTTAGTTCTTGCATATGAATAACTCATGCATTTATGAGTGCATTGGGTGAGCTTAAAAAGGGGGGAGGTGTGTAAATTTGCATTAAAAACTGAATAGGGGAAATTTCTATAAAAATTGAGACAAGAGTTGAACAGGGGAAAATAAGGGAGCAGAAATGCTCTCAGTTATCACTATCACGGTCATTAGGTGCGATCGCGGCTACCCACATGTCCATGATCGTGGTATACTAACCACGGTCGTGGTCACTTCAGCCTTTTTAATCACTGATTTCCCCTTATTTCCTTCACACCCCCTTTCAAGTTTTACTCTTTAGTTGGACCAAAGTCTAACCAAGTTTGTGATCTCCCAACAACTTCCTTGCATCCCTCTTGCATCACAAATCCAGTAGGTGTCATGATTTCAAGCATTTATTTTTGAAAATAGGCCTTAGAATGCACGATTAAAAGAAGTTCTAGAGTTTTGATTGTTATGCTTCCATGTTGTCATACTTGGTATTTTATGGTGTAGGCTACTTGAGTAAGGTGTGCACACAAGAGGGGAAATCTTGAGTACCCAAAAATATGTGAAAAAATATAGAAGAATGAGGTGTGCACACCAAGTGTTTGATACATTGCCCAAATGAACTCTCAATAATGATTTTTGCATTTGAGAAGGCACATTCGAAAACCTATTAGCATTATTCAATTGGTCTTCATGTAAATCCATTTTGTAGAGCATGCTAGTGGCCTAAAAATTTGTAAGTGTTTTGGACATGAAAAATTGATACGAAACCAGCCTCAGGTATCATGACTATGATCGCGACAATGAAAATACGATCATGGCCAGTGATTGCAGTAACTGGGGCCAGTTTCCTACCATTCCAAAAATCCTACACTTTAAATTTTTGGCCAAGCACCACTAAAAACCCATTCCAATAAGCTTTAGTAAACAATGTGGCATAGTTTGCATGTTAAATTATCATTGATTGATATCATGTATTCCTAGTTCTTTCAGGACAACCTCATGGACAAGTATGATCATATCCGATTCATGGCATCCGAGTGCCACACTCATTACTACAATGATCTTTCGAAGACAAAGCTACTTATGGAAAAAGGGATTTGCTTGGAGAATGTGCTAGAGAAACTACCAATATTGTATGGCAAACTTGAAGCCACAGGGTGACGGTGCTTTGCTTTCATGCCAATATCAGTGAAGTGTATTTCTTGGACCCATTCAATGTGACTATTAAGATCCGAGGAAAACCGTTGAGAGTTAGGGTGGAGCAAATCAATAATGTTTATGGGATCCAACATGCAGACATGGGCTAATTCAAAGCAAAAGGGTGTAAATTACGGAGTTGGTTGGCACAATGTCTAGGTCTTTGAAAGGAAGTCTCTTGGGAAAAATCTAAACGCAATATCTCCATGAACAACTTCACTTCTAAGGCTTGGATATGGTTGCACATTATTTACAAAAGAGTCTTTCTTTGTACCCATATGACAGCAGTCCTAGATTTGTGTGCTTTAATGGTTGCTAGCATTCTAGACAACATTCCTTTGGATGTTGGTTAGCTCGTGGTCGATGAAATGGATTATTTCAAGAATCAAGGTAGTACGCATCTCTTCTTGCCCTCTTTGATTACTGAGCTTTACATGAAAGCGGGGGTGAAAGAGTATGCTAGTGATACATAGGTGCACCCTAGTGCCCCCATTTACCGATTGAGAAGTCGTGGAGAGTGCGCACCTAGCAAAGGAAAGAAGAGAAAGATATACTTGGAATAGTCAGCATGTATTGAGCCTGAGTCACATAGGCCACCCACCACTGGACCTCTTGAGAAAATGGGAGTTGATATTCCAGCCATCAGGGAGCTTGTGTCTAGCCTACCCCAAGTTCTGGGAGAGCCTTCAACTACTCACCATTCATATGTGTCACGGGTCGATTGTGAGAAGTATAGGGAAAACCAAAAGAAGCTACCATTGCTAGGTTTGAGAAAGCCTACTCCACTTTGGCGGAGACATATCGAGACCTTCGCAGCTCACATAAAAAGATGGTCACAAGGGAAAAGAAGAGGGATGAGTTCTTTATCAAGATGTGGAAAAGGGTGAAGAGCCTATGAAAGGTCTTAAAACCCCAAGATCAACTTCCTTTCTCTTGGGTAGAGAGTGATGATGAGGCCCTAACAGAGTGGTCCGACCTTGAGAAGAATGATGACGACAAAGAATTTAAGAGCGATAGCAAACCTTGATGCGATTTTAGGGAGCATCCTTATATCTTTTATCCTTGATTATTTATGCAGTGGGGACACTACTACCTTTTAGTTGGGGGTGTCTCCACATTTATTTGATTTGAGCCTGTATTATTGATATTTTTGCATACTTTTCTGCTCTTTTGGATGATTCTTATTTTTTTATTTGGGCTGTAATATTCGGGCACTCTGATGGTGCCCACATTTTTATGGATTAGTTATTTTGTTCGTAGCTTGTTACTTTATTTTATTTCTATTTGATAAGTTTTTCCCTATAATAAACCGAATGATGATATTCTTAAGGGGAAAATGTCATAAGTAGGTTTTTAACAATGGATTGCTGGGGAAGTCTGAGTACCCGTGCATCATGGTCAATGCAAGAGAAGTATGAGTACTTGTGGCATTGATGATTTGTGATCACATTCATACCCATTGGTGAATCTGAGCAGCCATATGGGTGATTTGCCCACATTATAGCCACAACGTGAGGCAATAGCTTGGGTTGTTACCATGATTAGCAAATTATGTGTGGTGCGGATGCAAAACAAACACCCTCTCCATCTAAATTTTTTTTGAAAAATTTGAGGGCTTGGACATGAGCAATCTTGTGAAAAAACTTCTCTTCTTTTTATGACTCCGAAAATTGACTTTGGAAAATTAATTGGTACTCTATTTTTGTTTCGAGCAGGAGGAACAATTAAACCCCCTTGGCGAGATTTGTATGCCATGTATGAGATCTTATTTGTCTACATCTCATGTGTACTTGTACTATCTAGAACTTGCCCCATTAGTCTCTCAAGGCTAAATTTTGAGTGTGCTTTGTTGGTAAAATGAGCATAGCCATCTTGTAACATTGGAAGCCCACTTTAGCTTAAATAGCCTACGAATACATAGGAGTTACCCCTAGTCACCCTCTTTGAGCCTTTAGACTTTTCTTTGGCAAACACATTACAAGTCATGACCTTGCTATTTCTTCTCTCTTGAACCCTATCCTCCGTAAACTTAATAATACAAATTAAGGCTAAAAGCCTAAGTTTAGGGTGGTGGAAATTGAAAGAGTTATAGTTGGGCCGTGAATTCATGAGAAAGTGCCAACGTGCCTAAGAAAATGAAGCAAATTGATTAGAAGAAAGAAAAGATCCATCAAAGAAAAGAAATGCTTGAAATATTCTACTAAAAAAGAGAAAAAAAAGAGGTGAAATAAAAGTGGATAAAGCAAGAAAGGCATAGTAGGAAATAATGAAAGAAGTGAGGTGGCCTAATAGCAAAAGTGAAATGAGTGTGATGTAGAAGTTAAAGGAGGGTTTAGCCTAGTTATCCTAAGTTGCTATCCTACCCTACCCTAAACCTATATTATAACCTCAAAAAGTCCTTTGTGATTCCCAACCAAGTGTGGTCATTGTAGTGGAAATTGAAAATAGGGGCAAGCCTATGGCATGGTACTTTTTAGCATTGAGAATTTCTTGAGAGAGAGAGTTTTTGCACTTAAACTTCTTGTTGCATGTTTGGTAACTAGGTGTATGGAAGTTCTTTATTGTAAGGAGGCATATGAACAAGTTAAGGTAGGTGACTTTATGATCTTCTGTACAATGAGATAACAGGAGGTATAATATGTTTGAGGTCAAAAAGTGAGTCATTTCTAGAGTGAGTAGTAGTTGCCGCATGGTTGTTCCTCAACGTCTATCTTGTCCTCCTTTATTCCATTTAATGTTGAGGGCGTCGTTCAAATTCATCTTGCCCATGTTTGAAGAGTTTTTATGGTAGTAATCAATTTGGATTCATCATGATCATTGAGAAATAAAATATGGTCATAAATGCTAAATTTTATCATAGTAAAGGGTGGTGTTGCTTGAGGACAAACAAGGGTTTAAGTTAGGGTTGTTTATGAGTGATGATTTTACCACTCATTCGCACTAACTATTTATGCGTATTACTAAGTTTTGTAGATTAAATTAGATATAATCATGATTTAATGTACTAATATCGACATTGTGCTAGTATGTAGTTGGTGAGATGGAAAGATGTGGATTAGAGCTAAAAGGGGATCAAATGGAAGCAAAGAAGTCCAGCTGAAAAACTGGAGCAGTCACCAACCTCAATTACCATGATTGTGGGCCACAGGCTATGATCGCAGTCAATTAAGATGGTCAGGGGAACGCGATTGAGAAGCACAATCGCGGTCGCGTTGGCCGCGATCACGGGCATCCTCATACAATCGCGGTTAAGCGGGAATATTGCCTATGGCAGTTTTGTAAATTCACATAGATGAATTCCAACCCTTAGATAGGCAAAAACCCTTTCTTCTTTGGGTATTGCTTACCTCATAGACATTTTTGAATTTGAAGCAAGAAACCTAATTGGGAAAGATTGTAAGTAATTTTGGAGAACTAATTTCTTAGTGTTTTGTGAAGAATGAATGCTTTGGAGAATCTTTATGGTATATCTTTCTTTACTTTATTCATGAGTATCTAAGTAATTTAGTCTTGGTATTATGTTGAACTAAAGTGTATTTATGTATGGGTGTTGATGGGTTTGCATGATTTTTAGTTATTGATTATGGATTATACCATTGCTTGAGCTTAATAGTGCGAATTTGTGAGTGAAAACCCCAAATCTCCAAATGGGTTTGATAGATGAAAACCCCAAACTTTAGAAATCCTTCATCATCCTTGAAAAAGAGATGAAGGTAAAGTTATGGGAAGCCATAGCATTCTTGAAAGAGGGCTATAGGGTGACAAGGCAATGGTGGACAATCTAGACTATGGTTTACTACCTTTTGCAATTTTAGAAATAAGTGTGATTGGAATGTGAATCATGTCAAGGGCATCATCCTAGAATAGGGATGCCCGATTGAGGTTTTGGATTATTATGAATTACACACTTGTTAGGTGCTCGAAAGAGCAAATGGGTGAAATCCTTGTGGTTTTGTTGAAAGAATAACCACAAAGACCATCGACCTAGCCTATCTCTTGCACAACAGCTAAGTTTCATGTTAAACTTTCAACAACCTACGCACTCCTTACCTTTAGGTAGACATAATCCCAATAACTTCTCAAATTTTGCATTTTAAATCAAAAGTGTTAAATTAGTGTGTTGTTAACCAAAGATTGTTACAAGAAAATTTCAAATCATTTCCGCCCACACTTTATTTTACATGTTGTGTTTGTTAGCTTTCTGGGTAACCTTTTAGTAATTAGAACACCCATGGGATTTGAAATTTATACTTTGCTTTTTGTGGGTTCGACCTCAACACGATTTGGGTTATTGACAACGAATGCCTCACCCCTCTAACGTGGGAGTAAGTTGAGCATTATCAGCTAGCTGAGCAGAGATACAAACTAGACCACTGAGTAGCCCTCAGTAGAAACTAGAATAGAGCTTTGGGTTCCCGTGTTCAAGTAATTCAAGCATATAAATATATGCAGCCATATATATATGACAAAGAAGATTTGGGATATGTTGAGCCGATAGAGACTGGATCCATAGTTTCTCCCATTTTCCCTCCAGGCATCAGATTCGATATCATGACCGCAATGATTCAACTCTTAAATCTAAAGGGTTTGTTTGTAAGTCTGCCTACAGATGATGCAAACTTGTACCTTGCCAATTTCTTTAGGATCTGCAATTCATATAAAAAATTAGGGGTGAATCAGGAAGCACTTAAACTGAGGTTATTACCTTTTTAGTTATAGGAGAAGCATCTTTATGCTTATGGGAACTGCCAAGAGGCTCTATCACTACATGGAATGCATTATTCAAGCAATTTTTGAACAGGTTCTTTCCTCCATCCAGGATGTTGTATCCTATGGACGAGATTTATAACTTCTGGAAGCTGCAGTTAGAGTCTATGTACGAGGCATGGTTCATGTTTAAGTAGAAGCTAAGCATGGTTCCCAATCATTGGTTGTCAGGGATGAGCTTATTAGAGATATTCTACAGAGCTTTGACCATCAGCACCAGAGCCATGGCAGACACCATATCTGGTGGAGCTTTTATGAGACTATGCTGGGGGGAAACTTCGAAGATGTTAGATCAGATCTCTCTCACTAACCGAGGGTGGCAAACTCGAGAGGCTGAGAGAAGATCTGGAACTTATTCTACTGGTGCCTCCTGCGACTAGAAAAATAGTTAACCTATTAGTGTAAGAGATTACATTGCTAAGAACTGATCTTGGGGTACTTACAAAGTATCTTGCAGCAGTGACTTTTGAAAAGGTAAATGCAGTAGTAGCATAGAGGTCAGATTCCAAATCTTAAGAGTCAGAATTGGAGGAGGAAACAAATTATTTGGATAGTCAGTTGGTGGGTTCCGATCCCAAAGGCAAGGGAAACAAGGTTGAAACTATTATGAAAGATATATAGACCGTAACAGAGAGCAAGATAGTGATTGGAGAAAGAAGGATGACTTCAAAGAGAAGGGAGATAGGTATATTCCACCTGGTAGATAAGATGCAGAATCTAGAATGGAAGAGATGCTGGCTAAGCTGGTGAAGGGTCAGGAAAATCAAGAGATCAGCTTTAAGGAGATTAAGGCTGATATTTTAGGATTAACTCAGAAGGTCGAGTCACATGCCACTGCTATCAAGAAGTTAGAGCACCAGTTTGGGCAGATGTCAGCAACTCTAAATCAGAGGTAGCCACGTACCTTTTCATACAACACAATGCAAAATCCTACAAAAGATGGTCACGTACTTACTATTACCATGAGGAGTGGTATCACTACTATGGATCCTCCATGACCTGCTACAAAAGCTATAGATGATAAGACATCTGTTGATGAGTCTGAGATAGTAACAGGTGATAAAGGTAAAGCTGTTGATGGCAAAAGTAAGGGTCCCGTTATTGAGCCAGAAATCAAACTAATTCTAGGACCGCCCCCACCTTTTCCTCAGAGATTAAGGTAGAAGAAAGAGGAAGGTAAGTTCAAGCAATTCATTAATATGCTGAAAGAATTGAGCTTGAACATACCTCTTCTAGAGGTATTGAAGTAGATACCTGGATATGCCAAGTTCATCAAAATAGTTGGTCACAAGGAAGAAAGGAGCGATATTTGAGGATGTTGATGGTAGGAACCACTACAGTGCAGTCACGACTACGTTTTTGGCATAGAAAAAGGGTGATCCCAGTGCATTCACTATACCATGTACTATTGGGTCATCCCAATTTGCCAGAGCCTTGTGTTATTTAAGGGCCAACATTAATTTAATGTCGCTTTCCATATTCAAGCAATTGGTATTAAACTGTAACACCCCATATTCAACTACGTGTATTGGCGTATTCAAGTATGTGCATTGGTCTTATTTATATGGAATTAATTTTTTTATTTTATTTATACCGAAATTTACCCGTCAATGGTTCCATGCGAAGGTTATTGAATAAGATTTCCAACGATATAAAGATTTCCAAATATGGATAGGTTTCGGATATAATCAAGCACGTTTGAAATTATAAAACGGTGGCCGGGATATTTGGGAATAGTAAATGTGCAGGAAAATTTCCTGCACATAAACTACTGAGGCCAACTGAATTTTTGGGTCAACTTTGAATGATCATAACTCCCTTAATATAATGAACTGGGAGATCTTCAACCTATAAAAATAAATATCTTTGAGTCTTCTTTTCAATGCAATTGGTTTCATCCAAATCCAACATCTGAGTAAGGAGTTATACCCGTTTTACTTCAGCCTATCAAAACAGATTTTTAGGGTCAACTTCAAACGACCATAACTCTTTGTACAGGACGAACTGGGTGGCCCACTTTATATGAAATGAAATCCCTTTGAATTATCCTTCCAAATATACCAATTTTACCCAAATCTGATATTGGAGCAAAGAGTTATCGTCGATCTACTTTAGCTTATCAAAACAGTCTACCAAAGGACAGATTTTACATTATTTAAATTTTAAAGGCATTTTGGTCATTCCCTATTATATTACGGATAGGAATATGTGTATATATACATGTATATGAGTTCAAAAACTCATTTTCATCATCAATCATTGAGAAAGAACAAACCCTAGCCAAATTTGACCTTTAAATTATTTTGATTCAACCGTAGAAATTCTAAAGTAATCCGATAACTGCGTTTGTCATCTCGAGAGCTTCGAACGGCACCTATTATTTGTGCAAACAGTATTGCATCATCAAGAGGTGAATTCTAAGGTATGAATATTGTTTGCCTTTGTTCATTTCCATATGTATATGTGTGATAGAGGATTATATGTATTGGTTGTTATTGAAAGGTAATAGAAATAGGGTTATGGACTATTTTGCATAGTTTGGTTGTAGTGAATTGTGGAAAGTGGATATGGTAATTGAGTTATGGAAGGTGGATATGGCGATATACTATTGAATTGATGATTATTTATTTCTATGGCTCAATTTGGTTTAATGGATTGGTTGGAAGGATAAATGAATCCAAACTTGATATTGGAGGATGTTGTATGAATATGTAGGGCATGTGAATGTAATTGGAGTATAAGAGGGTTAAAGTGACACCCTTTATGGTGTAATTAAGGCTTACTACTTAACCACTAGTTTGGTGAATTCAAATAATTGAATTGTGATGTTTGGTTGCTAATACTAGATTGCTATATATGTTCATTGTAGATAAGTAATCCGAAAAGATGGGAAGTCCATTTGGGACTAGTATTGAAGGTTGACAGTCAGGTATGTAAAGAATACTCTATACCATATCTTTGTCATGAAAGTGAACAATTGTTCTATTAAAAAAGTTTCCAAAGTTATTCGATAACATATGATCCATAATGGTTTTGTATGATGTCCTACGTTACCAATGAACTTGTTTCCACCCTACAAGATGTCAAGACATTCCAATACTTACTTGTCTTCCAAATCTTACATGTTTATTGCACTAATGAATGTCAGAAGGTATCCGGTTACTCCAACAAGATCCATGTGCTATTAATGACTCCAAAATATTTCATTGATATACCAATAAGTTCCTACTTCATTGTTGTGGCATGATGACTCCAAAACGCTTCATTAATATGCCAATGAGTTCTTACTTTATTGTTATTAGATTGATGGTCTATTTATATGTCTCTTATTGATGTATCGTTGTTTCAAAGTATCAAAAATATAGTGGCGACCTAAATAACAATCTCAAAGATTAATTGAACTAAGTGATGGAAGTTCTCTCTTATCGAGTGGTATCCCAGGGGCATAAGCCTATCATGGGTCAATCCCTATTTATGTGTTTATGGGTGGTATCCCATGGGCATAAGCCTATTATGGGTCGATCCCAGTTGATATGTACTAGAGGCAGCCTAATGGTCATAGTACAGTACAGTAGTGATTACAAAGATGTTAAGAACGAAGGTAAAGTGACTGAATAAATACAATGTACAGGTTGTCACAAGTTCTAATAAGTGTGGTCCACTCCTGTTACGATTTATTCACTTGTTTCTGATTTCTATTGAGCTCCTATATCATATGTGATTATCTACAGCTTTACATACTCAGTACATATTTCGTACTGACGTCTCCCACGGAGGACCTGCATTTCATGTTGCAGGCACAGGTACCTCAGCTCATACACCGCACAAGTAGGAGCTAGGATATCCAGCTGCTTTTGGTGAGCTCCAGTTTGCTTCGGGGATTTCTATGTCATATCTAGTCACTTTTGGTATTGTATAGAAGTTAGTTATATGGTGGGCTGTGTCCCGACCTTAGTTAAACTCTGTGTATTGTCTAGAGGCTTTGTAGACCTAATGTACAGTCAAGGTGGTGTTTTGTTAATAGACGTGATTGCTCCAACGGCCAAGTATTGTATATACATATATATGTGTGCTCAAGCTTATACAGGTGATTATTTCCTTTTATATGCGACATGATGCTATCCGAATTTCGGGTTGTCATAGAGGTAGGCATGGGAAGTATAAGGTTATGAGCTGGTTCTGCCGGGCCTCCTCGGTTACGGGTGCCAGTCTGCCCTAATAGGATTAGAGGCGTGACATAAACCCTCTGGAACCGACTTTAATTCGGCTATTGATGGCTAACTGCACAGTAAAGAAGCCTGTGGGAATCTCTTTTGATGTTATTTTAAGTTTGGATAACTTCATCTTTCTGGCTGACTTTGTCATCTTAGACTGTGAGGTTGATAGATGCCCATTATATTAGGAAGATTGTCTCTGGCCACAGACAGAGCTATGGTTGACATGGAGAAAGGTGAGCTGAAATTTTGAGTCAATGGTGAGGAGTCTATATTCAACATTCGAAAGTCAAAGAAGCAGCCAACCGACATGAGGGTAGTGTCGGTGATTGATTATATTAATGACCCTAGAGGATAATGGGTATCTTGATGAATTCTGAGTAATTAAGCTACCCGCATTGTGCCATGACATTAAATCAAGCGTTGAATAGGAGGCAACCCATGGGCTTGCTGGTAAAGTCTGAGCAACCAACATAGCCATATCGAGCCGCAATATTAAATTAAGTGCGGAGTGGGAGGCAACTCACTATTAGTGTTCCTGTTTTTGTTGTTTTTCTTTTTTATAAGTTTTTGGCTCATGGACTTACCCAAAATATGGTTAAAAAAAAAACTACTACATTCATTGATTTCTAGGTAAGAGGGCTATGTGATAAATCCATTATGGTCACAAGTCCCACATGGTAAGTTGAGTAATATATCAAAAAATTGACATTTTGAGGATGAACAAATGTGTAAGGTTGTGGACTTTGGCATCTACTTTTTATTTTAGGACCACAAACTTAGGTTATGGGACCATAAATATGGAAAAATATCAAGATGCCAAGTCCAGAAAGTAGGAAAATGGTCCAAAATATTTGGCCCGGCACATGCGCCCAGCACCTGCTAGCCGCAGGTGGCACCTGCGCCCACAGCTTGACCGTAGGTGTAAGCCGCAGGTAGCTGTCGCGGGTTGGCCAATTGTAGGAATGATTTTTAATTTTAATAGTAGGCCCACCAATAATTATATATGACCTAAAATAGCCCCTACCTATATTTAAACAACCTTAACCTCATTTTAACTCATTCTAATCCTCAAAACTTCACTTTTCTCTTTGAATTCAAGCTTCCCTTTTAAAATACCAACTAACCCCACACTTAAGTAAAGACTAAATTGTCATTTGTTTGATATACCAACTTGTTCCACACACTAAAAACACATTCCAACTTTGGTTTGCTTGACTTCTTCATTATTCTCTTCCAGATTTTCATATAAAAGGTAACTTTCTTGGCTCCTATTCGTTATGTATTGATCTATCTATTGTTTAAACAAGTTGATATATGTATTCCATTACAAGATATATATTAACTATTATGATTGTATGTAAGAGCCTTGAAGTAGCCTAAAAACTTAATGTTGGGTTTTGTTTCGTAGAAAATTCTAAAGTTAGGCCCCAACCGAAAGTTGAACTTGAATGAATGAAAGTAATACCAATAGTTGAGCATGTTTGTTTCCTTTGAAAGCTGTGATTTATGATAAGTGTGTGTACATTGGACATGCCGGAATTTCAAATAGGTTATAGGGGTGTGAAAATTGAGGAAAAATTCAAACATTTCGAATTTTGAGTTTTTCTTCAACTTTTGCTATCCCTAACAATTAGTTTTACAAGTATATATGAAACCTAAGGCTGTGAAGATATTAAAGTTGGTTATTCAAGTAGATGGGCAGAGTCTCCCGAGCCTAGCGGTTCAATGGAGGATTACCCTAGGCAGCGACATAAAGATGCTGCAGTTGAGGTGTCTTATAGAGTCACGAAAGGACAGACTTGCCAGACTGCTTAGTCAGCTGTGGCCCGACCGAGGATGAAGCCAGCCAGGATGTCACCACCATACACTTCTCCACATGATGATGATGATTATGAGGAGAGAGTCTGAGTCTACTCCACAGGTTTCCACTTAGGAACCCTAGTCTGAGGAGGGGTCTCAGGATTCATCCAACGAGGTGCAGCAGGAGGAGCCATCAGTGGTGCCCCAGTTTGATGAGGGTACCTCACATATGTACAGCAGACAGATGCACCCTATTCTGAGGAGAGTATAAAGTAGGATACCCATGATGAGTTAGTACAGCAGGGGCAAAGTCTCGCTCCCACACATGCTTCAGATGTACCTCTCAAGGAGGGACATCAAATGTGGTGTGTGATAGGGATGCAGGAGATCTTTACTATTGACAGTAGTATCTGGGAGCCAGATAATCCTGAGAGGTGCATTTATAAGGAGCACCGAATTGACCTATCGGGGCTAGGTAGAGTACTACGACTGCGGGTAATATTTGATAGATTTAAGCTAGAGTGGACGACTAAGACACTTAGTTCTTACAGTCCGGATATGGTGTGGGAATTTTATGCATCTTACAGAGATATTGTGGTCCTTTCTATGCACAGACATCCAGGCCTAATCAGATTTGCTAGGCAGCCACAGCTTGAGCACTCACTGGTTAGAGGGGTTAGAGTTGACATTTTGATAGAGACTACCCATAGAGTTTTCAAATTATATTACTCCTGTATGTACAGCTGAGTGCGATTATAAACTAGGATTGCAAGTGATCGATATATAATGCGGGAGGCTAAGCATCGACGTGAGAGGGACAAGATGGCTAGGTAGATATCTAGTTATATTTCACCTATGGGTGATGCGACCTCATGGATTGAAGGGCATTCTATGATCAAGAAGCTGTTATTGACATTTGAGGCCGAGTTCTGGTGGTTATTGATTAGATATAGAATTTACCAGCTACTTTGAATAATATGTTAACGTGGAAGAGAGCAGCATTGGTTGCTAATCTGATGCCTGGGTATGATGTTGATTTTGCTTTCATCCTCAGGTATGATTTACATGATAAAGCCTTTGGGGAGTTGACTAATATATTATTCCTTTGCAAGATTCAAAGGCTATGCGATAGGGCTGGTGTGCCTGAGATACCAGGTGTAGAAAAAAGGGTAGCTACTACAACGACTGTGCAGACTAGGACTATAAAGGATCTGGCACGTCCAAGCTCTTCTAGAAGATCGAGACAGCAATCAGCAGTACCACGGGCCCAGACTGAGGGCCCAGTAGTTTCCATAAATCCTGATGAGGCACATCGAGGTGATGTGGGTATTAGTATTGATATGGAGATAAGCGAGCAGAGAGAGGCTCCAGACTCCAGTATGTAGGGGGAGGGGACACTAGTTACTTCTTCTTCAGCCTCGACTTCGACCACAGACCCGGTGGGTGTACCTTTAGAGCATACTCGCCCATCAACTACAGTTCTGACTTCAGGTATGATCTCTATATCTAGCGAAAGAGCTTAGTGGACAACCAGAGGGCCATAAATGCTAGAGTGAGGGTTGATGAGACTGAGATAACTACCCTTTATGAGTAGATGAGATCAGGGGTTAGGACTAGATTTGACCAGACACAGGCTCGATGGGAGGCCGCACTAAGTGCTACACTGTCCGAACTATGTGCTAATTTTCAAACATGGCTCAATGAGTTTGAGAGATGGGTTACATCTCAATACACAAAGACAGATGTGTTTGATCTAGCCTGGATAAGGGAGGAGATTTATATATTACGAGCAAAGGTACACTCTCTCACAAAGAGATGTGTTGCAGCGACTCCCTCACTTATACCCTAGGTGGTCAAGATATCACCTCTACGCGTACCGAGATAGTTTGATTTCTTTATAGAGAGTGATGTGGAGGTCCCAGAAGTTGGGGCCAAGAGAGGTCTCATAGACGACTTGCAGGATCCTCATTTACCATATGACTAGGCCGTTATAAAGGCTAGGCATGATTCGATGGAGTTTTCATTCATCGATAGCCAGAGGCGTGTATCTATAGAAGCGGGTACATCATCCAATAGTGCACTGCCACCACTACCATAAACCAAACTAGGGCCTAATCATTTCGGTCATCTCAAGTCCAACCAGGACCATAAAACACCCCCAATACCCAACCAAAACTGCCCTACCACCTATATCAGATGAATTCCAAACATATAACAAGATAAATCAATAATAATTCAAAGACATTAAATAAAGTTTATAATCATAATCCAACAACCTTAATCAAATAACAACCCGGTGCCAACCCCAATGTTAATACTACTATATCGGCTCCAACCATGCCCATAATAGTCTGACAAAGCCTCTAACCAGAATCATATTATATCCGGTAGGGACATGCCCCCGACCATAGCCAAAAACCAAAATCCAAGAAAGAAAAATAATGAAAAGAAGTCCATAATATGAAATGAAGTCTCCTGGAGTATGGAATCTCACCACTTCAATCTGACTCAAATTTGTCCCCGAATCCAAGTCACTGAGCAGGAGGAATGGTAGTATGGCTGGTTCTAGTATCACGTGGGAATACAGATCCTGAAGACAGTTAGCAGAGTAAACGTTAGCATGTACGTAGGGATAAAGGTAAAATAATGGTATTTTTCAAAACCAAACCAAATAGCCATATGCAATTACACATATACATATATATCATGCTGGGATAGGGATCCATGTTTAGAATGAATTTAAAACTTTAACCTGGGATGAGTAGCTTGGCCGTCCAAAAATCACTCACGGGCTATATAGGTTTAGATCCTATTGCTGAAAGAGCCCCGGTGCGTGTTAGCCGCACGACCAGAGATGACTAGTACATCTTACAAAATATAAAGTGTGACATCATGCACATGGTCACCAAGACCACCCTCACGTCAACAAATATGAGTTTTCAGTGTCGGTCCCCCAGAATCGCACCTTCCACAACTTTGCTACTCAACCCTCTTTAAGCACATATTAAATCCATTTACACATTCCCAACCATTTATCAAGGAGTATTTTAATTAGACATTAACTATTGATATCGCCATACCAATATTAGAGCTTGCAAGTCTATCCTTTTATGCCATACTAAAGCCATTAAACCAAGTTGACTCTAAGTTTCCAATTAAACCAAAACCATGGCCACCAAGGCCTTTCCAAGCATTTAAAATAAACCAGACCAATTCAAGTTCCATTACTATTTATGCAATGCAAAGATTTTAGGAGTAGTCAAACTATGTGACAAAATCATTCTCGTTGGCATTTTAACAAACAAGTTGAGGGCACATAAGTTTCAAAAACCATAACCAAGTTATTTGGGGAATCCATAATACCCCAAAATCCCTTTACCATTAACATATATCCCACAATGTCAAAACATACTAAAAGCATGAGGGAAAAAATAATTTAACCATGAGGAACATTATTCAACCATGAACATCCAAAACCCCCAACCATTATTCCAAACCATAACAACATCATGAAAATCATACATTAAAACACATTTGTAAAATAATAATGAGGGAGTAGTAACATGCCTTAAACTCCAAGGAAGACGAAGAGAAACCACACTAGAAAGCCTTAATCGATTATCTTGATGAAACCTTAGCCTTTTGCTTAAGAGAGAATTTGAGAGAGATTTTAAGAGTGTTTGATTGAGAATAATAGGTTAAGGAAGCCCCAAAAAGTGTTTTAAGTAATGGTATCAAAGGGAGTTACAAAGGGAAAATAGCAAGAATGCTCCTAACTTAAAATTGTAAAAAATACCGCAGCTGGTTACGAGTCAACCCCATGACTCGTGACCACAACATATGACTTGTGCCATAAAGTCGTCACCAAGATAGTGAGTTGGACACTTACACACTTTCCATCATAAGAATCCTTGACCCTCACTCATGACCAAACCATATGGCTCGTAGGGTTTATTCATACCCAAGATAGAAAACAAAGGGATTGACACTGGACAACACATGACTTCTCACAACGAATCATAGCCTATCCTCATAGATTTTAGTGAGACACTCATACTCAGAGCCAAATCTAGTCACTAAGTTACTGATTTGATTAAGGGACCGACCAAATGAACCCCCCCTAATTACCACTAAATTGTAACCACAACAAAAACCCAACCACCATTCACTGGACACCTTACGAGTTGGGCCACCTGACCCGTACCCATACCATACTGCTCGTATGGTGAGTCGTTACTAAGTCGGCGAGTCCAAAACTCAGGAAATTTCCAAGGGCCAAAACCCAAGGTGTTTCACTTCTCCCCCACTTGGATCATTCATCCTATAATGATGGAATAAGGTAGTACAAGCATGATTTAGGCCCCACACGCCTCTACTTTTACCTTTAACTAAGTTAGAAAACAAAGATACCAAAGAAATAAATCTTTCCTTTAACAAGGTCAGAAAACAAAGATGGTAAGATCAACATATACCTTATGCATGATCTCCAAAATAGAAAAAGAATGGGTACTTGGACTTCATGTCCTCTTCAGCTTCCCATGTAGCCTCTTTCACCTTGTAGTTCCTCCATAGAACCTTTACCGAAGCTACGTCTTTGGTCCATAACCAATGAACCTGCCAATCCTAGATCTCAACAGGGACCTTCTCATAAGATAGGAAATCTAAAATACCAATATCCTTAATAGGCATAATCTATGATGGATCACCCATACACTTCCTTAACATAGATACATGGAATACCGGATGAATGGAGCTTAGACTAGAAGGCAGCTCCAACTCATACACAACATTGCAAACTCTTCTTAAAACCAATTACAAACCAACATACAAGGGACTGAGCTTCCTCTTCTTCCCAAAACACATCACTCCCTTCATGGGAGACACCTTCAAGAACACTTTATCCTTAACCTCAAACTCTAAATTCCTATGTCTCACATCCGTATAGGACTTTTGGCAACTTTGGGTAGACTTAAATCTATCTCGAATCACCTTCACCTTCTCCATAGATTGGTGAACAAAATCTAGGTGAAACATCTCCACCTCTCCAACCTTGAACAACCCAATGGAACATCTACATCTACTACTATAAAATGCCTCAAATGGAGCCATTCCCATGCAAGAGTGGTAGCTATTGTTGTATGCAAACTCTATAAGAGGTAAATGCTTAACCCAACTACTCCCATAGTCAATTACGCAAATACGAAGCATATCCTCCTATGTCTAAATAGTCCTTTTTACTTGCCCATTCAACTGCGGGTGAAAAGAAGTACTAAGTCACCTTTGTCCCCAAGCATTTCTAAAAAAATTGCCAAAAAAGAGATGAAACTATGTACCATGATCCAAGATAATAGAAACTGGTACTCCATGCAACTTCACAATCTCATAAAGATACAACTTTGCATATTCCATAGCGAAGAAATTAGTCCTTACTGGCTAAAAGTGAGCAGATTTTGTCATCCTATCCACAAGGACCCAAATCGAGTTGAGCTGATTCCAAGACCGAGGAAGACCAGTAACAAAATCTGTGTTGATCACCTCTAATTTCCAAACAGGCAACTCAATTTCTTGATATAATCCTCTAGGCCTCATATGCTCAACTTTACATGTTGGAACACTATGCACTTGGCCACAAAACTAGCCTTATCCCGCTTCATATTGTTCCACCAATACATTTCTTTAAGGTCATGATACATTTTCACCGAACCAGGATAAATAACATAACCTCCCTTGGTATCGCAAGGTACCATCACCACTCTCAAAAGCCACCACCTTCTGCCCTCCTACATCACCCTTGATTTATATTAAGACAGGATCCAACACTTGCTTTTCCTTTACCTCAGTACCCAGGGATGACTTCACCACCTCCTAAGCAAACACACTACCATCCTCAGAGTTTAAGAAATGAACCCTGAGGTTAGCCAAATGGTGAATATCTTTTACTAATTCTTACTTTCCTTCATCCACATGAGTTAGAATTCCCATGGATAACCTGCTAAGAGCATCAACAATCACATTAGCTTTACCTGGATGGTAATGAACACTTATATCATATCCTTGAGCAGCTCAAGCCATCTCCTTTGTCTGAAGTTTAGCTCTTTCTAGTAAAAATATATTGCAGGCTTTTATGATTGGAAAAGATATCCACATGCATGCCATATAGAAAGTGATTCCGTATTTTCAACGTAAATACCACAACCAATAATTCCTAGTTAAGAGTCAGATAATTCTTCTCATGCATCTTCAACTGTTTAGAGGCATAAGCTATCACATTTCCATGTTGCATCAAAATACACCCAAGCCCCACTTAGGATGCATCACAATAGACCACAAATCCATCAATGCCTCAGGCAAGGTCAAGACAGGAGTAGAGGTTAGCTTATCCTTCAGCTTCTTAAAACTACCTGCACACGCATCAGACCATAAGAACTTTAGCTTCTTCTTAGTCAACTTAGTTAACAGGGCATCTATAGAAGAAAAACTTTCCACAAATCTCATGTAATAAATGGTTAAACCTAAGAAGCTCCAAATATCAATTGGAATCATAGGTCTAGGACACTTCGTAACAAGTGTAACTTTTTGCAGATCCACCATAATCCCTACACCAGAAATAAAATAACTAAAAGTGATAGCATTCCACCAGAATTCATATTTCAAAAATTTGGCAAACAACTGCTTCTCTTTCAGGGTCTAAAGCATAATGGGAGGTGATTAACATGATCTACCTCACTATTAAAATACACCAATATATCATCTATGAACACAATGATGAACAAATCCAGAAATTTCCAAAAG
This sequence comes from Capsicum annuum, assembly GCF_002878395.1. NCBI lineage: Eukaryota > Viridiplantae > Streptophyta > Magnoliopsida > Solanales > Solanaceae > Capsicum > Capsicum annuum. Next base: position 86,258,866 of record NC_061111.1, read on the forward strand.
ACTCTATTCATCAAAACCATGAATGTTGTCGAGGCATTGGTCAACCCAAAAGACATAACCAGAAACTCAAAATGTCCATACTGAATAAGGAAGGTAGTCTCAAGGATATCCGCCTCCCTGATCTTTAGCTGATGGTATCCAAACTGAAGATCAATCTTGGAGAAAAACTTAGCACCCTAAAGTTGATCAAACAAATAATCTATCCTTAGAAGAGGGTACTTATTCTTTACCGTTACCTTATTCAATTGTCAATAAGGAATACACATCTGAAAGGAACCATTTTTATTACATATAAATAACACCGATGCACCCCACAAAGATACACTAGGGCAGATCCTTCAGTTGCTCCTTAAGCTTTTTTAACTCAGCCAGAGCTATTCTATACGAGGGAATGGAAATATGACAAGTATCCAGAACAAGATCTATTCCAAAATCAATCTAGGAGGAACACCAGGAAGGTCATCAGGGAAGACCTCATGGAATTCATTCCCACCAAGACAAAATGCAAGAAAGGACCCTCTGAGTTAGAGTCCTTAACCCGAACCAGATGGTAGAGACACCCCTTGAAAATTAATCTCAAGGCTCTAAGGTATGATATAAACCTCCCCTTAGGAGCTAGGGAACCACCCTCTCATTCAATAATTGTCTCATTAAGTAATTTAAAGACAATCTTATGGGTTCGATAGTCTAGATAAACATAGCATGAGTGCAACTAATCCATTACCAATATGATATTGAAATCAACTATGTCTAATTCAAACAGATTCTCCAAAGTCTCTTGACCATCTACAAATGCCACACAACCCTTATAGACTTTTTTAGCAACCATAGAGTCACCTATCGAGGTAGAAATAGAAAAAGGGTCTGGAATACACTCAGACTGAAACCAAAATATAGATCTACAAATGGGGCCACATAAGAAAAAGTGGACCTCGGATCAAGTAAATAGTACACATCATGAGAAAAGAGTTTCAATATACCAGTAACGTCATCAGGTGACGCCTCAGACTCCTAAAGGGTAGTGAAAGCATAGAGACAGTTCTGACTAGTACCTAAACTAGATGGTGCACCCTTTGGTGCCGGAGTTGATAAAGAGGCAACATGAACCTTGTTTTCCCCAGAAGCAACCTTACCAATAGGATAATTTTTAATCATGTGCTCTGTATGACCACATTTGAAGCACTTGTACTTTTGTTCATAACAGTAACCCCAATGCAAACGACCATAAAATCTGCACAAAGGATATGATGGAACTGACTGGGCCCACTAGACTGAGATTGGGCATCATGTGCCCTATAATTATTGCTACTTTGAAAATGTCTATCATCAGATGGATTTACGTAGGGAGCACTAGCCGTCGAGTGAGACCCAAAATTACCCCACCTTTTTTTAGACCACTTTCCACCATCCCCGCTACTCTGCTATTGACCACCACCCTGATCAGCAAACCTAAACTTCTTGTTTTGCCTCTCCCTAATTTTAGCTTAATTCTTCTTCTCTTCTTCGACCTACTGTATGTACACATCCAACCTGGAGATGTCTATATCCTTGTTTAACAAGGTAGCCTTACTCTTTAAAATTAAGTCTCGGGATAACCCAAAAGTGAACTTTCTCATTCTAGACCTCATGCTAGAAACTAAATCTGGAGCATACCGATATAACTAGTGAAACTTCAAAGAATACTCCTTGACGGACATTTTGCCTTGCTTAGTATTTACAAACTCTTTCGCCTTTGCCTCCCTCAACTCCTGAGGAAAGAAGTGGTCTAGAAAAGTACTAGAGAAATTATCCCATGGGGCTGACTCCGCATCATTACCCCTAGAATGTCAATTCCTCATACCAATGGTATGCTATATCTTTCAGTTGGTAGGTAGAAACTCCACACCCTCCACATTAGTAGCATGCATAATGCGAAGTGTCTTTTCTGTCTCATTAATAAAATCCTAGGATCCTCCTCAACCTTAACATCAGTGAACATAGAAGGGTTCAACCTCATAAACTGGCCAACCTTTGTGGCCTCAGAAGATGGAGTAATAGAAGAACCATGCTCAGTCTGAGAAGCTACCAATTAAGCCAATATATAAATAAACTGATGAAACTCAGTGTTCGTCACCTTAACCTGAGGAGATTAAGAAGGACTGAAGGTAATTAGTGGAACTCCAAGTGGGCAATCAGGAACTAGACCCCTAGAATGGGTCTGGACCCCATAAGTAAGATGGGTCCCATTAATATTATCCCCAGGTGGGACAAAGGAGTTTTTGTGAACTTTAAATCGTCTGGGAGTCATAATCTGAAAAGCAAACAAACGGGTATTAGAGAAGATATCAGGACCTTAGACACTACAACTTAAAAATAGAACACAATAAAGAGAAACATTCTTAAATGTCTTGTAGCCTCTCCCTTATGAGTGTGGCACCCTACATCCTCTTAAAAGAGACTCTACTCGACACGGCTTTTTTAGACACCTAATTGACCATAAACCTAGGGCTTTGATACCAATCTGACATGACCTAAACCAGGTCCTAGTCATGTTGGGCATCTTAAGTCCAACCAAGACCGAAGACCACCCCCAATACCCAACCATAACTTCCTTGCACCCTATCTATGATGAATTTCAAACATATAACAAGATACATTAATAATAATTCAAGGACATTAAATAAAGTCTATAATCATAATCCAACAATCTCAATCAAGTATCTAACCGATTCTAACCCTAATGCTAATACCAATACCAAGGTTGACACCAATATCGACACTGCCCATGTCTATAGTATATGATAAAGCCTCTAACCAAAATCACATAACATTTGGTCGGGATATGCCCCCAACCATATCCAAAATCAAAAATCCAAGAAATAAAAATATTGAAAAGAAATTTATAACATGAAATAGAGTCTTCCAAGGTATAGAAGCCCACCACTTCAATCTGACTCAAAGTTGTCCCTAAATCCAAGTCCCTGAGTAGGAGGAATAGTGTATGACGGTTCCTACATCATGTGGGGATACAGTGTCAGTGCTCGAAGATGGTTAGCAGAGTGAACACTAGCATGTACTCAAGGATAAAGATAACATAATGCCTTTTTTCATAACCAAACCAAATAGCCATATGCAATCACACACACACACACACACACACATATATATATATTACCAGGATAGGGAACCGAGTTTACCATGCATTTAAAATTATAACATGGTCTGAGTAGCTTGGTCGTCTTAAAACCACCCATGGGCTATATGGGTTCATCTCCTTCTGCTGAAAGGGCCCCAGTGCATGTTAGTCGTATGACCGAAGAAAAGAACCTGTGATGACTAGTACATCTCACAAAATATAAAGTGCGACATCATACACACGATCACCAAGACCACCCTCACATTGACAAATATAAGTATACAGTGTCGATCCCCCTGGGACCCCCACCTTCTATATTTTTATGACTTGACCCTATTTAAGCCCGTGTTAAAACCATTTACACATTCTCAATCATTTATCAAGGAGTTTTTTAATTAGGCATTAACCATTGGTATCACCATTCCAACATTAGAGCATGCAAGTCTATCCTTTTATGTCATACCAAAGCCATTAAACTAAGTAGACTCCAAGTTTCTAATTAAACCAAAATCATGCCACCAAGGCCTTTCTAAGCCATTTAAAATCAATCATAACAATTCATATTTCATTACCATGTATGCAATGCAAGGATTTCAGGAGTAGTCAAACAATGTGACAAAATCATTCTCATTGGCATTTTAACAAACAAGTTGAGGAAACATAAGTTTCAAAAACCATAACCAAGTAATTTGGGGAATCCATAATACCCCAAAATCCCATTACCATTAATATGCATCCCACAATGTAAAAATCATACTAAAAGCATGAGGGAAAACATAATTAAACCATAAGGAACATTATTCAACAATCTAAAACCCTCAACTATTATTCCAAACCATAACAAAATCATGAAAATCATACATTAAAACACATATTTTTTGTAAAATAACAATAAGGAAGAAGTAACATTCCTTAGACACCAAGGAAGTTGAAGTGAAACCACCCTAGAAAGCCTTAATTGATTATCTTAGTGAAACCCTAGCCTTTTGTTTAAGAAAGAATTTGAGAGAGATATTAAGAGTGTTTGATTGAGAATAATAGGTTAAGAAAGCCGCAAAAGGTGTTTTATATCATGGTATCAGAGGGAGTTACAAAGAGAAAATGTCCAGAATTCCCGCAACTTACAACTGTAAAAAATACCACAGGTGGTTATGAGTCGACCCCATGACTCGTGACCACAACATACGACTTGTACCATCAATTCATTACCAAAATAGTGATTTGGACACCCATACACTGTCCATCATATGAATCCCTGACCCCCACCCGTGGCCAAACCATATGGCTCGTAGGGTCCAATTGTACCCAAGATAGAAACCGAAGGGATTGACATTGGACAACATATAACTTCTCACAATGACTCATAACCTATCCTCAAAGCTCTTTGTGAGCCACTCATACTCAGAACCAAGTCAAGTCACTAAGTTAATGAACAAATGAACGAACCTCCACCATCCCTAATGACCTATACATCAAACTGTAACCACAACAAAAACCTAACCACCATTCACTGGACACCTTATGAGTTGGGACACCTGACCTGTGCCCACACTATATGGCTCATATGGTGAGTCATTACCCAGTACCCATTCTAAGGGCCAAAACCCATGGTGTTTCAACCATCACCACCTCCGCCAGATAATACACCCCATCTGGGGATACTCCTGATTCAAGCGCGTAGTACATCCCAGGTATGTTATTACTTCCCTCTATTTTATTTAATTTTAGTGCATTGAGGATAGTGTACAGTTTTTCATTGATCGTGGACATACCATACCGCCGCAGGTTTTTGTTGTCGTTCTTTATTTCCCATCGACCGCGGTATGGTTGTAGAACCGGCATATCTTGGATAATTTTGTGTCATGTTGCATTTTGTTTTTGTGTAATTAGGAGATTTTAAGTATTTACGGCAGAAGTCATGTTTTGACTGATTTGTGATATCCCTCTAATAATTGCATGAACTGACTAGGTAGTAGTTAGTAATATTGACTCCATGCTATGTGTGTGTCAGATACTACCTAGTTCCCTTTGTGTATAGAATTTAGAACTTGACTGGTTAGTCTTGCCTAGGTTGAAGGATACTCAATTAGGAAAGAATCATAGTTCATTTTTTATTTTAGTCCACTTTTGGCCTAAATGGCCTTTCACGTATAAATTATATCCCTTGATCCCTATTTGAGCCATATAGCCTATTTTTTTGTTTTACTATTCACCCTCCCATTTATAGTACAATGAACTTGTTTTGGCTCTGGTTCTCCATTTGATATTATGCACCTCAACTCAGGCAAAATGTCTAAGTTGAGGGTGGCTATCATAAGGGTGCATAGAGTAGAGTAGGTATGAAAAAGGGTAAAATAAGAGAAAAAGTTAGTAGGGCTGGGTGTGGTAGAAAAAAAAAGAAAAGAAAAGTTTTGAAAAAAATAAAAAATGGGAATAAAATACCACACTCAACTTAAATGTGCAATAAAGAATAAAAACGGAGAAATAAGGGTGGAATTAAAAAAATGGCTAGTTAGTTAAACCCCTAGGTTAGTGTAGTGCCAAGGAGGCATAGTCACTTGATACGTCCATAAATACCATACCAGCCCCCAAGCCTACATTACAAGATTAGAAAAGTCATATAGTGATTCTAACTTAACTATCTAAATGCCAAGGTAAAGAAAATAAGGGCAAGACTATAGTATTTGACATGGTTTGATTGGAACTTCTCTTCTGAGGGTGAGTATCTCTTGACCGTCCCTGTATTGACATGCATGATTTCATATGAATGAGTGGTATATCCTTGTTGTGAGGGCACTTGAGTCATATTGCTAGTTATTTTCTTATTTCGGGTAGTGATACTTATATAAATAAGTAGTTGTCTATTGCTAATATAATTTCCATACCTTGATCCCATTGTGTCACATTGTTGTCCTTCATGTTCATACACAGTTGGGTTTGAAAAATAAGATTGGAGGGGAATGTTGTGTTTTGGGTTTAAGTATTGACTGCCTGCCTTGAATTTCTTATTTTATCCAAGTTAAGCATCATTTTTATTTTTATTGTGTTTTGTTGCCTGAGGACATGCAAATGTTCTAAGTTGAGGGTATTGATGTGCTATAGAAATATAGCAGTTTTGATGATTAAACTGAGAAAAAATGCAAGTTTCTGAGGTTATTTTGTTAGATATGATGCTTTTTGGGTATGTGTTGCAGGAAACCATGTTTTTATGATAAGTTCGTGATAAAGGTGAAAAAAGGTAATTTTGGCTATGTTTAGAGTAATTATGGATGTTCGAGACACTTTCTAGATTGATTGTGATTAAAGAATGTTCTAGAATCAAAGAAGAGATGAAAAGATGACTCCCGGCACCTACTAAATAAACCTACGGACCACAAGTAGGCAAAGCAAGTGCTAGAAGTCCAAAATCCCAAGAGCTGTACTTGTAGGAATTTTTCATTAGATACCTACGATTTGTACCTGTGACCAGTGTCAATACCATAGCTACTAATTGCGTCGAGGGTCGGACCACGGGTGCGAACAACATGGGGCCACCGACCTAGTTTTCTCTTATTTCGTTCAGGCTTTGATTTTAGGGTTTTCTGATGTACTATAAATACCCCTTATGTACTTTTTAGTAGGAGTTACGCACTTTTAATATTCATAAATATATTTTGATTCCAAGATCTGATTTTGATCTTGGTATTTTCTTGTATTAACTTTGGTTTATTAATTTAGTTACGGTTATGGGTTTTATTACTTCTTATCATTGTGATTTCATCTATGCTTTCGAATATGAATGTTATTGATTTCTTCACAAGCATGAGCGGCTAAAACCCATAGCTAGGGTTGTGGAACCCTAGCGGATTGATGAAGTAGGTAAATAGGTTTCGTTGTTCTGAACTAATACCCATGCATGTATTACTTTATCTTCATTATGATAGTTTTCTTAATGAGTGAACACATGAGGATCCCGCCTAGATATTGCTGCTAACTCCAAAAAAGAAGTAATGACTAGGAAAAGATAAAGACAACAATAATTTAGAGTTTAACTATCGATCCATGATTCTAGGTTCTATCTTAGTAAGATGGTTAGGTTTCATCTACTAACTAGAAACTCAAAAGGTAATAGTTAACTGGGATCAAGATAAGGGTTAGTAAGGCGACATCCTTAAACTCAAAAGGTAAAGGGTGAAATCCTTCTGCTCTTTCCAAAGACTACAAGAGGTACATAACTTATCAATTCTACATGCAAAGTATCGGGTTGGTTCAACAAAGTACGATAAGCCTACGGAGTTGAAAAGTCAGGGGGACACAATCCTAGTGTTCACCTACACTGATTACAAACGAAGTCAATATAGTTACTTGCTCGAGATTACTACATCAAAACCCCTATTTACTTTTCTTGTTCTACCCGTGGACTACAACAATTGAGATCTTCAAAGCCACGTGTTCCCTTAGGATTCGACCTTAACCTCTATTGCGTTACTATATTTTGAAAATGACCGTAACATCATATGATAGGAGGTATTGTTTGGACGTCATCAATTTTGTAACCATGAAAACCCTCACTTTATGTAACCACCGATTTGGTGGTATCCCATGATTTGCTTATTTTTTTCAATTATGCCCTTATTTAGTATTATATAATTCTATTTTATCTTTTGCTTTATATTATTTAACTCTACCTCCAACCTATCCACCACCCCGCCCTATCCAAAATGAATTGTTTTTAGTTTTTTTAGAAAATTTTAAACTTTTTTCTTATCCCAGCCCCTACCCCACCCCTTACCAAACCCCCACCCCAATTTTTTTTTTAAATTTATCTTTTAAAAAAAATTCAACACTTTTTCCTACCACACCCTCACCCATCCCTATCCCAATCCCATCATTTACCAGCTCCTCTCCCAAATCAATTTTTTTACTTTTTAAAAAGTTTTACAAAAATTTTATTACCACACCACCACCTCCTATCAGCTCCCCCTCCCTCCCCTCCCCCACACATGCACACACCCACAAAATATATATATATTTTTTAATTTATTTTTTAAAAAAGTAAAACTTTTTCCTTACCCAACCCCTACCTCTACACTCAATTCCCCACTCTGCTATCCCAACTCTAAATATTTTTTTAACAAAAAATTCATAATTTTTTCTTACCGTAGCCCCCTTAGCCTATTTGTTCTCATTATTTTGTATTAAATATAAAAAAATATTTTTAGAGAATATTGTTTTATTTGCGTAACGAACACAAGAAAATAAGCAAGAAATTATTTATTTTCATAGATTCTTTTTGTATTTCATACTAAACACACCCATAGCATACTTAAAAGATGCATTCAAATTTTGTATTTATCGTTGGTGGTCACATTTTAAAACACCAAAAGAAAATAAAATTTGTTGCTATAAAAAATAAATCCGATTACATTTATTTTGACTTACTTATGTATTGATTTTGTTAAAATTTATATAAATTTAACAACTTGATGTATTTACATGACATAATTTGTGACAGATTAGCAGGAACAAAATTATTTTATTAATAGTTATTGATAAATTTAATATTTATAATAATTAAGGGCATATTAGTAAACTCACTAGTTACGATAGAGAACCATACCATCAAATCAAATAATAAAACAGTTACTAAACAACAGTGAATGATACAGTTCATCTAAACATTGTATTATACTATTGTAATACTCCGTACTTTTTCTAGCTCAGTTTAGCTCCTAAAATATCAAGGGTTAGCTTCAAAAATGAATAACTCTTGTATATGTAGAATTTTCAAGCTCTAGACCCACTAATGTGTAGATAATTGGCTTAGCTTTCCAACGATACCAATTTTGCCAAATTCGATACTCGATTGAGAAGTTATGGAAATTTTAGTAAAAATAGTAGGGCATTTCGATAGGCACCGCATCGCGCTGAAGGAAAAAATTGCAATTTTCAGATTTCCAGTAAAGCACCACGATCAGCTCGTGATGCGGTGAAGTTCCATTTCACGCTCGTCCTTTTCCAATGGTGCAACATGATTACGCCGCGTCGCGCCAGAGGCCAAAATGGCAATTGTCCCTGTTCCAGTAAGCCACCGCGATAGCGGCACATCGCGGTGGGAGGCAAAATTGAGATTTTCAGTTCTGAGTAAAATTTTAAAAGGGTAATTTAGTCTTTTCCCAAGTCCCCAAATTATGTAAAACACAGAATTAATCCTATTCTAACCATTATATGTATATTTCATCAAAATTACTCTCCAAGGAAACCTTAGAAATCAAAATCTTCATCTCCGAGAAATCTAAATTTCACAATTCTTTCTCCAAGAAAACTCAAAAATTTAAGGTTTCCAATTCAAAACAATCAAGAATCCCTCTTCAAAAGCATAAATAGAAATCTAAAATCAAGTGTTCTCATCAATTGCATTAATTAAAGTATCAAGGTCACTTCTTTTGTCCTTGTGCCCCAAAAACTATCTTTTTAAGTTGAATTCACATGATTTGGAATTAGGTTTTATACCCAATTATTATTATTTGAAGATTATGACGTTACAAGAGATTTAAATATTGAATTGCATGTCTATTTTCACATCTTTATGCGTATTATATGATTTTACAAATGTCCAATTTAAGTTTAAAGCATGATATTGTGATTTTTTATTTCCATTACCTTGATATTGTTGAAGTATTTCAAGATGTGCATTGAGCATGATGTATTTCTATAAAGTTGCATGAATTTAAAACATGGTTTTTAAGCCCCTAGTTGAGTGTATTGATAATTCAACAAGATTTTCCTTTTAAGCAAATTATGACTAGCATATATATTATGATTTTGAGAAAAGATTCTATCTTTTGATCTGCAGTGTAAATACAGAATCCACTTTATAGTTTTGATTATAGTTCATCATGGCAGATGCATAATTGGTTTTCCTTATAAGCATTTATACTAGTTTTAAAGTGGATTTCCAATAGAATGAGCATACAGATTAAAGAGAGTAGTATTTAGAATTGAGCGAGAAGCGTGGGTTTAGCGCATTCTACTTTTCTAGAACTACGAGCCAACGTAGGTATAGTTTTGGATTAATTCCACTTCTATGTGGATGACAATTACAAATGTGATCACTTAGATTAGGTTATACTCCTTGGCAAAAGTATGACACCTCTCCCCAACATGAGGTTTTCCCATAAGGGAACTAGATATTGGACTCCATTATAGCTCACATGGTTTGTGTCAATTAGAAGAACCTCCCTACAGAAAAGAGTATTAGAAGAACCTCCCTATAGAAAAGAGTAATATTAACAGAAAAGCTTTTAGAAACTAAATGTAAAGGCTCATAGTTTTATTCAGATATTGCCTTACATATGATATTAGCTATGAGATTTCCGCTTTCAGTTTACAGATACAAAAGTGAGTCCTTTCTACACTTAGACAGTATAATTTAAAGATAAAATACCAGTACAACTTTTAGAAACTAAATATTATGACTCACTAGATTTATGCAACATGTTTTGCTATAATTGATTATGATTTATAGTTTTTAGATATTTTAGCTTATGTGAGTCATCTACATTTAGCATGCATTATTGTACAAATCATAATAATGTTGAAATATTGTTTTACTTATGCATTCACCCCTATATACTCAGTACAATCTAGAAGTACTGATCTACATATACGTCTATGTGCTACATTATCTCATAATGTAGGTTCATGTGCTCAGTTTTAGTGTCATGGGTGATTTCGAGCATCTCTATCTACATCATGATAGTTGGTGAGTCCTCATAGTTTGGGGACTTAGTCATTCAGCTTTTTAGCTTATTAGTATATATAATTCAGTATTTTCAGTCAGTTTGAATCAGCTGGGGACTTGTCCCAGTGACTCTCTAGTTATTAGTAGTAGAGGCTTAATAGACTGCTAGATTTGATTCAAATTTTCAGTATTGATTTATCAGACTCTTGAGATAAGTATTTTTAGATATTGTATTTAGATAGTTTTAGCTTAGCTCATATAGAATTCTACATTTTTGCTTTGATCATATATCTATTTTTCTCTATTATGAGCTCATAAATTTAGTAGAAGGCTGACAGGGTTAGCTTAAGGCTAATCATAGTCTTGACCACTGTGTAGTATCTCAGGACCCATTTTTGGGGCATTACAAACTTGGTATCAGAGCCTAAGGTTAAGAGAGTCCTAGGGAGTCAGACAAGCTGCGTTATGTAGAGTTTTGATCATGGATTTAAAGCACGCCAAAGTTATGACCAAGAGGCTATGGATGTTTTTAGAAAATTATCTCTTTTTTATGATCTATCATACTTACAGTATCTCTATTTACTTTTAACTCATGCTCTTACGTAACATTTAAATATGCCTCCTCGTTGAGCTAATGCCTACAAAAATGATAAACTTCCACCCCATCCTACTAATCCTCTGAATGAGAATGTATCCCATGCTAAATTTTAGGCTATCTTTCAGGCATTAGCCCAAGATGTGACTGCTAATGTCTAGGGAAACCATCAGGCGATAGTCCCACTTCAGTAGAATGGTGATTTAGTAGTAGCCAAAATCTAAGACTTTATAAGAATAAATCTACCAGAGTTCTTTGAGTCAAAAGTACGTGAGGACCCACAACTTTATTTAGATGAGGCAAAAAAGATCACCCAGATTATGCATATTTCTAAAGAGGGGAGTATAGAGTTGGAATCCTATAGATTAAAGGATGTAGTGTATGATTGGGTGGTCATGTGGAAGAATGGTAGAGGTGAAAATGCAATTTCTATGAGTTGGCAGGTATTTTAGGATGCATTTTTAGACAGGTTCTTTCCGCATGAAATAAGAGAAACTAAGGTAGAAGAGTTTGTGAACCTAAGCCAAGGCTTGATGACAGTGAAGGAAAATAGCCTTAAGTTTAACCAATTTTCTAAGTATGCCCCTAATACGATGGCTGACCCTAGGGTGAGTATGAGTAAGTTTGTTACTAGAGTATCTAGTTTGGTAGTCAAGGAGTGTAGGACTACCATGCTTATTGGGGACATGGATCTTTCTAGGTTGATAATTCATGCTCATCATATTGAGAGAAGTTAAAGAGAAGAGAGAGGGAAAATAAAAAGGCTAGAACCAGGAAGTTTGAGTATGGCCAGACTAGGTTTGGAGGGGGAAATTATGTGCAGTTTCAGAATCATTCATCTATACCAGTGCCATCTTTAGCTAGCGCTCCAGATCCCAATGCTAGACAGGAGCAGTGGGCTAAGACTTCAATGTCCAAATCTCAGAATAGTGTGAGTGGAAACCCCAGTTATCCTCTATGTGCTAAGTGTGGTAAGAATCATCTTGGTGAGTGCTTTTTAGGATAGAAAGGATGTTATAGTTGTGGTAAGTTGGGTCATGGAATCAAAGATTTTCCTCATGCTAAGTAGAGAAACATGGATGTTCGTCCCCAAACTCAGGCTACCTGTACACCAGCTCCTCTAGGTAGCCCAGTCCCTCCCCAGGGCATATCATCCTATACCAGTGGCAGTCAGTGCTAGAATCAGTTCTATACTTTGCCATTCCATCAGGAGTAGGAGTATTCACCAGATATTTTTACTGATATGCTTCGTGTCTTTCATCTTAATGTTTATGTGTTGTTAGACCTTGGGTCAAGTTTCTCTTGTGTGACCCCACCAGTTGCAGCAAATTTTGAAATAGGTCCTGAAAAGATCCCTGAGCCCTTCTTAGTTTCTACCCCAGTGGGTGAGTCACTTATTGCCAAACTGATCTATAGAAAGTGCCCTATCACTATTCTTCATACAATTATGTTACCAAATTTAATAGAGTTAGATATGGTCGACTTTGACCTTATTCTTGGTATGGATTGGCTACATTCTTGTTATGCATTTATAGATTGTCGCACCCGAGTGATGAAGTTTCAGTTTCCATATAAGCCAGTCTTTGAGTAGGAAGGTAATTTCCCAAGAGTCATTTTATATCCTATCTTAAAGCCAGAAAGTTGATCTCAAAAGGGTATATCTATCATCTAGTTTGAGTCAAAGACACTAAGTCTGAGACTCCAATGGTTCATTCAGTCTGTGTAGTCAATAAGTTTCCTGATATTTTTCCTGTAGATTTGTCAGGGGTACCTTCCGATAGGGAAATAGAATTCGACATTGACCTTCTTCCAGATACTCAGCCTATCTCTATTCCTCCATATCGTATGACTCCATCCGAGCTCAAAGAGTTAAAAGAACAGCTTAAAGACCTCTTAGATAAAAGTTTTATAAGGCCTAGTGTCTCTTCATAGGGCGCTCCCATCCTATTCGTGTGAAAGAAAGATGGTTCTTTATGAATGTGCATTGACTATCCTCAGTTGAATAAAGTCACAGTAAAAAACAAATATCCTCTTCCTAGGATCGATGATTTATTCGAACAACTCCAAGGTGCAAGTTACTTCTCAAAGATAGACCTTAGACCTGGCTATCATCAGCTTAGAGTAAGGGAATGTGATATTCCAAAGACAACTTTTAGAACCCTTTATGGTCATTTTGAGTTCCTAGTCATATCCTTTGGGCTAACAAATGCCCAGCAGCCTTCATGGACTTGATGAACAGAGTGTTCAAATAATATTTGGACATATTTGTCATAGTCTTTATAGATGATATTCTTATCTATTCTTGTAGTGAGGATGATCCTGCAGACCACCTTAGAATGATGTTGCAAACTCTTAGGGATCACCAGTTGTTCGCCAAATTTAGCAAATGTGAATTTTAGCTAAGATTAGTAGCTTTTCTTGGTCATATTATCTCCAGTGATGGCATTAGAGTTGATCCCCAAAAGACAAAAGTAGTAAGAAATTGGCCTAGACCTATTTCTCCATTAGACATTAGAAGTTTCTTGGGTTTAACTAGCTATTATAGATACTTTGTTGAGGGTTTTGCTTCTATTGCATCCCCTATGTCTAGATTGACTTAGAAAAAAGTTAAATTTTAGTGGTCAGATTCCTATGAGAAGAGTTTTTAGGAGTTGAAGACTCGACTTACTTCAGCCCTAATTTTAGCACTACATGATGGCACAGATGGGTTCATTGTGTATTGTGATGCCTCTAGAATCAGTCTAGGTGGTGTTTTAATGTAGAGAGGTAAGGTTATATCCTATGTCTCTAGATAGCTTAAGCCTCACAAAAATAACTACCCTACCCATGATCTTAGTTAGTTGCTATTGTGTTTACATTGAAAATCTGGAGGCACTATCTTTATGGAGTGCATATTGATGTATTTATGGATCATAAAAGTTTACAGTATGTATTTACTCAGAGGGAGTTAAATTTTTATCAGAGAAGGTGGTTAGCATTGTTGAAGGATTATGACATGAGTGGGTTGTATCATCCAGGCAAGGCTAATATAGTGGTAGACGCCCTTAGTAGATTATCTATGGGTAGTGTTGCTCATGTGGAGAATGATAAGAGAGAGTTAGTTCGGGAAGTTCATCGGTTAGCTAGATTGGGTGTGAGGTTGGTTGACTCAGCTAAAGAAAATGTTTTGGGTTAGACTAGTTTAGAATCTTCTCTAGTTTCTAAAGTGAAAGAGAAATAGGATAGGGATCCTAGTTTGGTCAAACTGAAGGGTTCAGTTAAAGGCCAAAAAGTAGAGGTTTTCTCCCAAGGGGGAGATGGTGTGTTGAGATACCAGAGTAGATTGTGTATGCCATGTGTTAATGATTTGAGGCAGCGGATTATGGCAGAAGTGCATGGTACACATTACTCCATTCATCTGGGAGCCACCAAGATATACCGCGACCTGCGGGAAGTCTATTGGTGGAATGGTATAAAGAAATATATCACAGAATTTATAGCCAAGTGTGCAACTTGTCATTAGGCTAAGGTAGAGCACTACCTGGTGGCACATTGTAGGAGTTTGGTATTCCCACTTAGAAGTAGAAAGAGGTGAATATGGACTACGTGAGTGGATTACAACATTCGCATCTTCAGCATAATTCGATTTGGGTTATTATAGACAGATTGACTAAATTAGCTAATTTTTTCCAGTCACACGTCCGACATATTTGAAGATTATGCTAATTTGTATATCAGATAATTGGTTAGATTGTATGGATCTCCCTTGTCCATCATCTCAGATAAGGGTACACAGTTTACCTCTCAGTTTTGGAAAGCCTTTCAGAAAGGTCTTGGTACCCAAGTCCATCTTAGCTTAGATTTTTATTCACAGACAGATTGTCAGGCAGAGAGGACTATTTAAGCTTCAGAAGATATGTTGAGGGCATGTGTTCTTAATTTCAAAGGCAGTTAGGATGACCACATACAATTGATCGAGTTCACCTGTAATAACAGTTACCATTCTAGTGTTCAAATGTCCCTATTTGAGAATCTTTATGGCCGGAGATATAGATCACCAGTTGATTTGTTTGAACTGAGTGAGGCCGCTTTGATTGGGCAAGATATGGTGTTTGGAGCCATGGAGAAAGTTTAGTTGATTCGAGAGAGGTTGAAAAAAGCTCAGAGTTGTCAGAAATCGTATGCAGATATGAGGCGAAGAGATCTTGAGTTTGAAGTCAATGACTTAGTGTATTTGAAAGTTTCACCCATGAAGGAAGTAAAGAGATTTGGCAAAAAGGAGAAGCTTAATCCCTGCTATGTTGGCCCTTTTAAAATATTGAGCCATGTTGGAAAGGTGGCATATAAGCTTGAGTTGCCTGCAGACTTGTCATCCGTTCACCCTGTGTTCAATGTGTCCTTGCTAAAGAAGTGTATTGGTGATTCAGTGGTTGTAGTACCCTTAGAAAGCACAGATATTCATGATAGCCCCTCTTATGAAGATATTCCAATTAAGATCCTTGATCGCCAGATTCCTAGACTGAGGAACAAAGAAGTTCCCATGGTCAAAGTTCTTTGGCGGAATCAATCTATTGAGGGAGCCACTTAGAAAGCAGAAGAAGCTATGCGAACCAAGTACCCTCATCTTTTTGCTGTAGATTCAGATTCATCTCAAGGTAACAAGTCTCCTTAGATCATCTTTTTTCATTCCAAGTTTCAGCTTTATATAGCTATTCATTAGATAGTCCTTGCATTTGCAAATCAGTTTAGTTATGCTTTGGTTGTGCATGATCAGTAGTTATAGCTTCAGTTCCTCCGTATCTTCAGCTTAACTAATCTCATTCGAGGACGAATGTTCCCAAAGGGGAGATAATGTAATACCCCATACTTGTTCTAGCTTAGTTTAGCTCCTAGAATGTTAAGGGTTAGATTCGAAAATGAATAACTCTTGGTACATATAGAATTTTCAAGCTCTAGACACACTAATGTGTAAATAATAGGCCCAACTTTCCAACGATAACAATTTTGCCTAAATTCAATACTTGGTTGAGAAGTTATGGCAATTTTAGTAAAAATAGTAGGGCATTTCAATAGGCACCGCGTCGCAGTAAAGGACAAAATTGCAATTGTTTGATTTTCAGTGGAGCACTACGATTGGACAACGTCACAGTGAATTTCCAGTTCCCGTTTGGCCTTTTCTAGTGGTGCAGTGCAATTACGTCGCATCATGCTAGAGGCCAAAGTGGCAATTGTCCCTTTTCTAGTAAGCCACGACAATAGTGGCGCAGTGCGGTGGGAGGCAAAATTGGGATTTCCAGTTCCGAGTAAATTTTAAAAGGGAAATTTAGTCTTTACCTAAGCCCCCTAATTGTGTAAAACATAAAATTAGTCCTATTCTAACCATTATATGCATATTTTCATCAAAATTACTATCCAATAAAATCCTAGAACTCAAATCTTCATCTCCAAGAAATCCAAATTCCACCATTCTTTCTCCAAGAAAACTCAAAAATTCAAGGTTTCCAATTTAAGACAATCAAGAATCCATCTTCAAGAGCACAAATAGGAATCCAAAATCAAGTGTTCTCATCAATTGCATCAATTAAAGTATGTGGGGTTATGAACAAGGACACTTCTTTCGTTCTTGTGCCCAAAACTATCTTTTTAAGTTGAATTCAAATGATTTGCAATTAGAGTTTATACCCAATTATCATTATTTGAAGATTATGATGTTACAAGAGATTTAAATGTTGAATTGCATGTCTATTTACACATCCTTATGCGTATTATATGATTTTATAGATTTTTAATTTGAGTTTAAAGCATGATATTATGATTTTTTATTTCCATTACCTTGATATTGTTGAAGTATTTCAAGAAGTGCATTGATCATGATGTTTTTCTATAAATTTGCATGAATTTATAGCATGGGTTTTAAACCCCTAGTTAAGTATTGATAATTCAAGAAGATTTTGCTTTTAAGTACCTTATGACTAGCATATATATTCAGATTTTGAGAAAAGATTCGATCTTTTGATCCTCAGTTTAAATATGAAATCCACTTTACAGTTTTGATTACAGTTCATCATGGAAGATGCCTCATTAGTTTTCCTTATAAACCTCCATACTAGTTTTAAAGTGGATTTCCAACAGAATGAGCGTACAAATTAAAGAGAGTAGTATTTAGCACTGAGCAGGAAGTATGGGTTTAGCGCATCCAACTTTCCTAGAACTATTAGCCAATGTAGGTACAATTTTAAATTAACTCCACTTCTATGTGGATGACAGTTACCGATTTGATCACTTAGATTAGGTTATATTCCTTGGCAAGAGTATGACACCTCTCTCCAATGTGAGGTTTTCCCATAAGAGAACTAGATGTTGGACTCCATGATAGCTCACATGGTTTATGTCGGTTAGAAGAACCTCCCTATAGAAAAGAGTAATCTTAACAGAAAAGCTTTTAGAAACTAAGTGTAAAGGCTCACAGTATTATTCAGATATTGCCTTACATATGACATTAGCTATGACATTTCCGCTTTTAGTTTACAGATATAAAAGTGAGCCCTTTTTACACTTAGACAGTATGATTTAAAGACAGAATACCAGTACAACTTTTAGATACTAAATGTTATGACTCACTAGATTTATGCAACATGTTTTGTTATTCTTGATTATGATTTATAGTTTTTAGATATTCTAGCTTATGTGAGTCATCTATATTTAGCATGCATTCTTTTACAAATTGTAATAATGTTGAGATATTATTTTAATTATGCATTCACCCTTCTATACTCAGTACAATCCAGAAGTACTGATCCACATATACGTCTATGTGCTATATTATCCCATAATCTAGGTTCAGGTGCTCAGTTTCAGCAGCGTGAGTGATTTCGAGCATCTCCATCTATATCATGATAGTTGGTGAGTCCTCATAGTTCGGGGACTTAGTCATTCAGTTTTTCAGCTTATTATAATAGATGATTCAATATTTGTAGTTAGTTTGAGTCAACTGGGGACTTGTCCCACTGACTCTCTAGTTATTAGTAGTAGAGGCTTGTCAGACTGCCAGATTTAATTCAGATTTTTAGTATTGATTTATCAGACTCTTGAGATAAGTATTTTAAGATATTGTATTTAAACAGTTTCAGCTTAGCTTATACAGAATTCTGCATTTTTTCTTTGATCAATATATCTATGTTTTCTCTATTATGAGCTCACAGATTTAGTAGAAGGCTAATAGGGTTAGCTTTAGGATACCCATAGTCTTGAGCCCCGTGTGGCATCTCGGGACCCATTTTTGAGGCATTACAATTGTATTGTATAATACAATACCATGTATTATCGTACATTATAAAATCATGGCAAACCACCATCAAAATAAAATATAAGGGATATCTTTAAGTGGTAAAAGACATGAGTGGTGAGTTCATTTGAGTGTGGTCTTAAAAGTCAACGACATTTGAGTGTATATACGAGCGGAAAGAAAATTGAGATATATATGAGTGATACACGTAAGGGAGTAACTTGTGAGGTCCATTATTACACTAAACACTTTTTTTCTTAATTATGTCTTACATAGATACAAGAATTTTCCATGAATGTTTGAATAACAATGGAGAAATAAGAATTTCATCTTATCATTCTACTTAGTAGAAGTTATTGTGAAGTTTTTCATGATTATAGTGGTGCTTCTAGAAGAAAAAAGGAGAATGAGCCTTATAAAAGTTTGACTAAATTTGAAGTCATTGTAGAGGGATATGAGAGTGGTTGCATATTTGATTGTACTTTAGATATAGATAAATTGTATTATACTAACTTCATTGATATTTTTTTGATTGAATGGTTGGATATACAACATCATATGAAAAATTCACAATATAAATTTGATAGAAGATTGGTTAACAAAGAGGCGAAGATCATTGTTTACCAAGAAAGTTATTAAGGAAAAATTTAATGTGATGTCTATCCTTTGGTTACTTTTTTGGTATGTTTAGGAGCTCCTTGGTTCAAACATAATAAGTTTTTATTTGATAGAAATTCGACAAAGTTTATTGTTGTAATTCCATGGAACAAAAGCATGTCTCAACTCCTATTGGTATTAAGAAATATTCACTAACAAATGCGAAAGTGAAAGTGAAGATTACTAACTTGAAAGTTAATGTCTGAAGTTATTTCAATATTTCAAGTAAATTCTTTGAAACTTTTGATGATGCTAAGTCAAAAATTAAAGTGAAGAGTCATCCCAGTGACTCAAAAATGATTTTAATGAAATGGGTGAGAGAGAGAAGAAAGAGAAAAATAAGGGAGTTAATAGTGACAACTCAAAAATGAGAAAAAGAAAGGTTATTTAGAATAAAGTGAGTGAGTGGATACAAATACAGAAGAAAAGAGAGATGAAAATGAGAGTGGATTGGCACAATAAGAAAATAAGAAAAGTGAAGAAAGTGAGAGATAAGAAATTGAGACAAGAGAATGTGAGTGAAACGTCTTCTTATTCTAACTCTACCATTTTGAATTCTTCTTCTTCCGGTGTTTTCACCTTTTTTAGGTATTCTTGAAGAAAAGCACAAAAAAATGACTCAACATGAAAAAATTCAAGAATTGAAAGAAGCAAGTCAAGTTGGGACTACTTTTTTAAGTTAGCGAATGAGCTTAATTTTAAAAAGTTAAGATAAAAAAAAGGTTCTTTAAGTGTTCATCAAGGTAAAAGGCTAATCCTAACTCTCTAGTTACTTCAAATAAACTTGATAGTGACTTGAGTGCGAATGTTAGACTATCTTTTGATGAGATTGATGATTCTTTACTTTGTGTCAATATACAAATAAATGATTGTCATACATTAGTTGAATATAATTGTGGAACTAAAATTGTTATTTATTGTGAGCTTAAAATATTTTAAACTAGTGTATGTCAAATATAAAAAAACGTGGTGTTGTCTTGAATTCTTGTGATGAAAATGAATATAGTTCTTCTTTAGCTACAAGAAACACTAAAATGTGATTAATAATGAATGTCTTTTTTTAAGTAAATTTTGTTGTAATAATTTCTTATCTTGTAAGGATATGAATATGCTTGGTGGTAGTTAAGGGTGGGCATGGTATGGTATATATCGAATACCATACCGAAATTAAAAAAATTTATATCGCGGTATGGATGTTATGCTATTTGATATGGTATTTGGTAGGAGTTTTAAATTATTGTGGTATTTGGTATTTATACAATAAATATCGAAATACTGTATACCACACTGAAGTTTTTTAATAATATATAAAATCCATATACATTATATTTAATATTAGTAAATATATTTATATTTCATCCATTAGCCAATTGAATATAAAATAACTTTTATTTAGAAATGAATTTTTGGGAAGGTTATTATTTAGGAGTACTATGCTTAAATTTTCATAATTTTGTTCAGAGTTTGCATCTTGGACTACTCGATCGTGATTAAAATATTCTTTTATGTTATTGATTAACAAAGATAGTTGTTAGTCTGATATGATTGAGACATTTTTAAAGGTTAAAGTTATAGTTTTTATATGAATATATGTAGGTTAAAGTTATAGTTTTTATATGAATATATGTAAGTCGAAATCAAATAAAGTATGGTTACCAAATTACCATACCATAAAATACTGAAATTGAATTTAAAAATACCAAATCATACCGAACTAATTTGGTATGGTAATGGTATTGTTCTTTTAGATACCGAAAATCGAAGTTACCATACCGAAATTTAAAATATAATACTGTACTATACCAGGCCCACCCCTAGTGGTAGTACTCATGAAATGGAGCATGAGAAGTGTGATGATAGTCTTTTTGAGCTTAAACAATATCAAAATTTTAAAAAATTTGACAATCCTTTTTTTGGTGGATTCCAATTAAATGGTTCATTCCTTCTTGACTAATATGCACTTATAGAATTATTGGTTTATTTTAGAAAATAGCTTATGATTGTCGTACAATTTGATTTCTTCTTTAGAATTATGCACTTGTAAACATAATTTGTAAAATTATTGGTTTCTTTAACCTATTTTATAATTGTTGATTCAAGTTCTTGATACTATATTGAAAAAGTAATTTGTATGAGATTTAATGATTCTTGGCTCTATCATAAAAGTGTACTTTTTGGAAATAGCATGTAACTTGTTTGAAAGCTAAGCTTTTAGCTTGAGTAATAATTCTCTTTTATATTTTTCAAGATTTGAAATTGAGAACGAATTCTTTTCAAGAAGGAGAGAATGATGCGAGTTCAAAAAGTATTTATTCAATGGAAGGATTTCAATATTTTTGGTTCTTTAGATCATGATATGATGCATATAATATTGAGGGTCATTTATGTCTTTTTTCAATTTTAGTAAACCCTAGCACTACAAATAGAATAGGATAAGAATTATTTGAGGTAGGAAATATTTTTTGGTAAACTCTCTTGGTGAAATTTATGGGTTTTATCTGTTATTTTTTATATTGGATATCTCTTGAATATCTTTTGGTAAGATTATTCATGTATGAATTGAATTTCTTCTCCCTTAAATTAATCATGTAATTTTTTGTTCAAATTCAAGATCTAAAATCTATTTTTATTGATTTCTAATTTACTAAAATTGTAGGGTTATTCTTTTTTTTCTTCTTCATCTCACCCATTTCTTGATTATCTATTTATTCTCTACTTTTTGTATCTCATTTTACATCAAATGTAGTACATAAAATTTACCAGCACATCAAAAGTTACGTTAGTGAAAAAATATGTCAGGGACTTCTCTCAGCACACTTAGATTATTCGCACTACCTTGTCTCTTCTTAGGGAATTGGTGATCTTAATGTAATGACCTTCTTCGTTGTTACATAGGAGTTCTACTTTTAAAATTTCCAGTTCAAATTTTTTTTCGATTTGGAAGTTATAAAATTCAGACTAGGCTAATTTCAATTGATTTTAAAGCGAGTACAATCTAGAAAAATCTAGTGTTGATTCAGACTAGATGAGTGACTTCGGTATGAATTTCTAGTTAGCTAAGACGGTAAAAAACCCATTGAATTTTACGAAATTGAATTTGGATAAGTAAAACTCTTGAAATTAACCTTAGTGTAAAGGGCATTGTTTGGGATGCCTCAAGATTAAGGTGAGTCATAAAAAATGAGATTTTTGGGTGAAGATGGAGTTTTTGTCCTATTGACACTGCCATAGAGATGATTTCTATAGCGTTAAAATAACCACTGCAACGTTGGTCAAAGTGGTCAAAACTGCTACAACGGTCGGGTACCGACATAACAGTGAAAACCGTAGATTTATTTAATATTTTTCTAAAATAGTTTATTATTTTCTAAACCTATTTTGGGCAAAGAAAGGGCGAACTAGGGTGAATTTTATCAAAGATTCATTATTTGGCTTCGTTAAGGTAAGTAATTCATATCCGTTAACTTGTAATAGATGAGTAAGCCTAAAAGTCTTGAATTCACAGAGCTCGGAGAGGGTTTTAGGGCTAAATTTGGAAAATTTCTGGTGCAATGGAGAAATTGAGGGATAAACTAATGGTTTTAGTTTGATTAAAGCTTAATGACCCTTACTTTTAGTTAATTCCCTACTTTATCCATGAAATTGATAATTTTAGGTGAATTGCGGTAGAAAAAATCTATAATGAAAAGAAAAAGATCATGATCATGTCCTTAGTAGTTGAGTGTGAGTTATAAATTCCAACATGTTAGGTCATTTCTTGATATATGCATGTTTTAGAACACAAGCAAACGAAAATTACACGAAAAGGCAAGGCTCCAACTTAGTAGATTGTGCAAGCTTAATTCGAGGTAGGTGATAGTATTGTAGTTAATCTAACTTGTATTATATATGCATGCTAACTATTTTATAGTGGCTGGTTAACATAGGCGGATTCAGAATTTCAAATTTGTGGGTTCCCAATAAAAAAGGGGTTGAAAAGAATTTAATGGAAAAAATAAGAATCTCCACAGGGAATTGAACCCACATTCAACTACCCAAGAGACACACTACTAAGAGGTTCCTTTCCTACCACTGATTTATCCCTTGATTTGTTTATGGGTTTCCACCTATTAATATTTATACGTTTTGACAATTTCTCTCATGTAAGCATAAACCTTACGGTAGCGGGTGTGGATTCCTGGAACCCACACTCGCTACCATGGATTTGCCCTTGCTGGTTAATGCATGTTGTTTGATATGTTCAATGAAATGCTTATTTGCTTAATGAATTGACCGAGCTTACTTCTAATTATGGAATATTTTGATATTTGAAGTATTCTCATAGAGGTTATTGGTGAAATAAGGTTGACAGACACTTGAGCCTGATTTAGTACATGACTTTATAATTATTCCCTGCAAGTCATGGCTAGAGGTGGTTGAAATTCCCTTAGCATATATGTATGAGGGTCAGGTGAGTTTGTTGGTTTCATAAATGAACGGAAAAATTATGTTTCTATGCTTAATAAGTTGTCTTGACTGGTTTGATTTAGCTTGACTATACTTGACTTAGTGATACCATGCTGATTGTTGCTTGACCTGTTGTTGTTGTTTCTATGCTAAATGTATATATGTTGAGCATGAATTGGTTGGTTGTACTATATTTTAGTTATGTATTTATATTTTCATCATGGATTGGCCAAATGACCCTATCAGTACACTATTATTCTTGTGTGCTGATACTATACCTGCATTTATTTTTGCGAGTGCAGCGAATATTCTAACTACTCATGCGATACCTCACCTTTGATTACAACAACTGAGTTTTAGATTTTAGGTTGAGCAGCGTGTTCCGGGTTATCATGAAATCTCTCTCTGTTGGCATAGTTTTTTGAACTGGATTATGGTTTATTACCAGTTTTGGGGTTGCATGACCTTTTTCTTGACACTCTTAGAAGTTTGGTACAATGATTTTCAAATCCTAGGAATATTTTCTTGATTAAGAACAATGGTTCCACTATAGTTTGTACTTACGTTTATTCGTTTAGAGATTGACGCTTATTTAATGAGATAGTTTCATGTTTGATTATTGCTTTCGGGTTATTGATTCTCCTAGCGAGTGAGTAGTGTGGATGTCACTCACAACGAGGTTGGGTAGTGAAACTTAACCTCCATAGCCACATTCCAAGGCATCTCCCAGGTCCCCTCTAATATGTTCTACATAGAGAAGGATTCTGTTTCCATGATTCCAGGTAGTAACTAATTAAGAACTTTGTATTCCAGTCCCTATTTAATAGCATTAGCTTCAGCAACTAAAACGGTAGAATCAGGTACTTTTCACCCCTTAGCACTAATCAAATCACCTTCAGAGTTCCTAATACTAAAGCTTACAGATCCAGCTCTTAGATTTCCTTAAATACACCATCAAAATTACATTGAACCATCTTATTAGATCAGTATCCTGATGGACAAACTTGCCTCCAACATAGGTTTATATTCTTCCGAATATTGAAATAGTTGAGGCCAAGTAATTGAAATATTCTTCATCCATGGATATCTTGACCTGTAAAGTGATGATTTTTATTGTTAATGTCATGAATGACTATTGCAAGTATATGATCCTCCATACACAATTGTGTTCCTCCTCTTCCATATATACCATAATATTATTGCAGAGCAACTAGGTATGTGGTTTGTAATTTGGCATTACCCAAACCTCCCACTATCTGGTGACAACCTATAGTCCTACTGTGATAGAAAAATATTTCCTCACCATTGTTGTAAATTTATTCGAGGGAAAAAGATGGTCCCATATTTAAGGACTAGTACAACAACATCTTGATACTACTGAGAAATCAATCCTACCCAAAACTTCATTAATAGGCAATTCAGCTTTTCATAGTCTCCACAAGAAAAAGGATATCTTGAAGGAAAACCTTTTCACTTATATTTTATCAAAATATTGCGACTCATTGGCCCTACTCCTCATGAGATCTCAAGCACTATTTATAGTAAATTTACCTAAAGTAGTCCTCATCCATCATTTTGATCCTAATGATCAAATACTTCCAAGTTAGCAGAATTTTGTTTAACATGCTCCACTAAGTTTGGTGGGAGAAGTTGTATTTTGTCGTAGGCTCGTAGCTCCTGCCTCCAGGCTCCATCCTCTATGAATTTCTCAATAATTTCTACTATTTGATGTATATGAACACCAAACCATATTTGTTGATATAGACCTTCTAATTTTATCCAGCTATCAAATCATATGCTAGATGTTCCACTTTTAGGATCTCATCGCATCTCATTTTCAATAATCTCTTTATTCTCCAAATCGTTTTTCATACTCGTAAGTACCCTTTTCATTGCACTAGGGTGGAAATCTACTTTCTAAAATATTTGTTCCATATAAATTTGTCCATAGTGATCTACCAATTTTAAACCTCCACCTGCTTTAGCAAACATAGCTTGGAGGTGTCAAACATTAACTTGAATCATAAGCCCTTTCCTGTTTTTGCAAACATATGTATGTATTCCATGATGATCAATGTATGCTTATGCTATTTTCCTTATTACTTCAATAAAACTGAGAAAAGATCTTGTGTAGTTCATTAAGAACACATTTAGGAGGAACTACTATTGATAACAAATGGATTGGAATGCTTTTAAATAAAGAGAATACATAATTACCCCCTGATCTTGTCCGAGATTTGCAAAAATACACCTAAACTTTAACTTCGACCTATTACCCCACGATTCTTCTTTATTTCGTTGCAACAACACCATTTTGATCCTCTGCGTGTATACACGTGCCACAGGC
>NC_061111.1:86285112-86340183 GCF_002878395.1 Capsicum annuum
AAAAAAATCATTCATTAAAGCTCCATTTTACAACTAAATCATATCATTTAACTACCCACCACTTCTTCTTCAAGACAATATCTTCTTCAACACCATGAAAGCTCTTCAACACAATGTCACCATTAAAGCTCCTCCATTGAAGCTTTTTTTTTTAAATCATATCATTAAAGCTCAATTTTTCTGTTAAATCATATCATTTAACTATCTTTAAAACTCAATTCTATCATAAAACTCTCAATTCAATCATAAAATTATTTTTTGAATTGATTTGAAAAAACAATGGACGGGGAGAGAGAATGGTGACGGAGGGGGGATTGGGGTGTTTGGGGGAGATGCTGATGGGGTGGGGTGTTGGACGGAGGGTGGGGGTGCTGAATGGGGGTGGGGAGTGGAGGAGAGCTGCTGGGGGAGTTGCTGGATGGGGTGGGGTGGGGGAAGAGGGGATGGGGTGGGGTGGGGTATTAAATTAAATAAAAAGTAAAATTTTATTAAATATATATATATATATATATATATATATAAATTAGTCATATTTGACACGTGGCAGCATTTAATTGGCGCGTGTATTTCACTCTCCTTGTTGTGACTGAGATTCAGCAAAAAATAGTGTGTTTGCAACGGATTAAGTAAGAATCGTGGAATAATGGGTTGAATTGAAAGTTTAGGTATCTTTTTAAAAATCTCGGCCAACATCAATAGGGTAATTATATATTTACTCTTAAATAAACTAGAGATGAGAACAACCTTTCCTCCGTAAGACAACAACTTCCTTTTCCAGACTTGTACTTTGTCTTACACTTTTTTGAGTAAACCAATAAGTGAATTATTTTCCTAAAGTAAGTAATAGGACGTCCTAAGTATATAAATGGGAATCAGCCTCTGCCCACACTTGTGGATTACTCCAACTGTTGAGCAAGTTGTGTTGCCACATTTTGGTGCATGTAAATTAACTCTTATCCTTATTGAGCTTTTGATCTGATTGTACATCATGTAAAATTCTATTTCATTAAATGCATTATTTTAGAGTATTGAAGTATTTAAATGTCTGTGTTCTTTATTTACAAAAAAAATTGACACACTAATTTATGGGGAAAGGACATGGGCCGATCATTTTTTAAAAAAGGGGTCCACAATTTGAAAATATGGACAATTGTAGCTAGTCGATCCGATTTATTTTCCTCTTTTAGGAATTTGCCCAGTCGGCCACGTGAAGTTTCTATACCCTATTGATATACTTTTACACTACATTAATACACTTTTTAAAAAAGAAAGAGGGGATCCTATACCCAATTGATACTCTTTTATACCGCATTGATACACTTTTATAACAAGATAGAAGGGGAATCTATGCATACATATGCAGTGTTCATATATCCAATTGATATTCTTTTATACTAGATTGATACACTTTTATACCACATTAATACAGTATGTGCAAGCATATAAGTACCATATATCCAATTGATACTTTTTGTATACTAGATTGATACTTTTATACCACATTGATACAGTAGGTGCAAACATATACAGTAGCTATTTTCTATTAACCGCCCAGCTAAGACAAATAACAATTTTAAAAAAAAGATAGAAACCGAGAGTATACTTTTACTCTGTAGTTTGATATCAACAAATCTTCTTTTGTACACTTTTCTACCACATAACCTACCTAAAAATTCTTACCTTGCTTCGAAATCCTCTATTTGATTTTGAGATTTTTGTTGAAAATGGTGGAAAAATCGGGTTCATAGAATGAAAAAGCAAGCAAGAAAGTGATGAAAGATGATCCTTTATCTGCTTATGAATTTATTGAGGATGATTTATAATTTATTGGTGAAAAACTATATAAAACTAATTGAATGCAGATTCTTAGAGATTTATACAAAAGTTTGTGGAATGAAAAAAGTAAAGATGAGTATCAAAAAGGTAATGGGACAGAGAATTAGGAGTTTGAATGAAAAGGAAACTGTGAGTTATATTTTGATTTGGGCGCATTTCTGGTTATATGTAGTTAAGCGTATGGGAGTGGCTATTTATCGAATTTTTAGTTTTAGGTGTTATTTTTATTCTTTCCCCTTAATTTATCTCCCATTAAGACATGTCTAATTGTGATTAACTAGTTTATACACTTTTTCCCTTTCACCTAAAATTTGAATACTCTCTTCAATATTATTCCCAACTCCTTGGAAACAATTAATCATTTATGGTACTAGTTCCCAAATTTCATATGGAAAAGGAATAATTAATTCTCATATTTTCATTATTTCTAAATTCTCATAGATTTATTTCTATTCTCATCTAAAATATATACATGACCAAATATGTTACTAAGAAAATAAAAGTAGGCTATATATACATGACCAAATATGGTACTAAGAAAATAAAAGTACGCTATAGTAAGACTTGACAAAAAATTTATTCAAGTTATATTAGAAATTTACATGTGAGATTTTGTGAAATTGATTTGAGACAAATAATAAATACCTTTAGTCAAATAATAATTCTCATAACACTTGATTTGAATAAGCTTTTGTGAGATTTATTAAAATTTTGTTTAGACTTGATATAATTAGTTAATCAAAGATAATATAATTACTTATTTCTTAAAAATTATATTTAAAACTTACAAGTTATAGAATTGAATTGAATCGTCGACTACTCTAATGGCACTTTAGATACTCTATATGTGATTAATTTTAACTACTCTATATGTGATTAATTTTAACCATGAATATATAAGTATGCTTAAGATACTGAAACATCTATCATTATTGGTACCAACCCAATAACAGTTCATACAAGGTAAATCTGCTAATCGATAATTAAGTAAAAAAAATAATTAAAATTTAATTTATTCATTTTTCTCTTTGTAAAGAGGTGTCGTTTCATCTAAAAATTAAGTATAATTTCTTACATAGATTTCATTGCAAAATACTGAACTTCTATCAACGGCATTGCAATAAAGATATTAATATGGAACGAATATAACGTAACACTTAGTGAAATTAATTTGTTTAAATAAAAGTAATTAAATTTTATCATCTATTTGTTTAGATACTATCATATAGATACACTTTTGTAATAATTATGTTCAATTGTTAATCCTTGTTCAACTAACAATAATTACGTTTACAATAATTATTAGTTAATTCAATTTAATAACAGACCATAAAAGCATTGTTCCAATAAATAATGTTTGGGTGCAATAACAATTACCAAAAGACTTCATCAAGATAAAACTTTAATTTAGACCCATTAAAATTTTGTTTCAATTGGCTATAATTAGTTAATTAAAAATAAGTACATTATAAGCACTTATCCTATTTAAATTATATTTCAAATTTACTTGTAAGACTCAGTAAAATTGTATCAAATTAAATCAAATGATTAAATATCTAATTTAATTAGATCGGCAAAAATATTATTTTGATGAAACTTAGTGTTTGATTTTACGATAAAAGAATTTGATCGCTACATAAACATAATATAATGTTCACTTTTAGAGTTGATCCTTTTTAATATTTGCTACAACAAATTTTAACTTGTGGTAAAAAATTGCATACGAATGTAATCACATAATTAACTTTTTGGATATATTATTTCGTCTGGACAAATAGTTATAGTTATTAAGCTCACTGATGTAATATATGTGGAGGATGAAACTGAAGAATATTTTACTAGTGATTATCCAACTTGGGTTTATCACAAACATTTATGCTTATTTTTTTTGTTACATAAAAATCATCTAATTTAAATTTATTACACAAAAAAATATTTTTCTAGTTGTTTAGTATTATATCTTTAATATTTGTTACACAAAAAATATTTAATTTATTTTTGAAAGATGTTTATGAAATATATTGTACAATGAATATATTAATAAGGGAAAATAGTCTAATCATATTTTCTCTTAAATTTAGAATTACCTTATTAATTTTTTAGTTATTTCCAACAAATGGGGGGCTTATCAATACATGTGAGTAGACATTTTTCTTTTTTGTTTATTTATTGAATTTCCTTTTATTTTGACGAATTTTGAACAAAAGGGCGGGGCGAGAGGGGCGGGCGCGGGGTGGGGTCGTGGGTGGAATAAGTAGCCTTTTCTTCTTTGGTGCTAGGTGAAGAAATTGAGAAATATGGAATAATTTATGACAGTGTGTAAAATATAACTGAATTAATATTAATTTGAATATATAATTATTTTTAAAATTTTATTTAAATATATATTATAAATATAAAATTATATTTGTTATTAATATGGCCAATAATTAAGTAGTTTTATCAAGTAATATATCTAAGTAAATTTAAACCACATATTTAAGTATATTTTAAATATAATTTATCACCATTTCAACAACATCAATCAAAATTCAAAATACTTTAGAAATAATAGAAATCAACATATTCTAAAAATTATATAGTTCAAAATGTGGCTATTTATACCCAACAATTCAGTATAGTCCCATAAAATGTTATAGTAGTGATTTGATAATTTATGGATCATTATATTTGTTATTATATGACCCCTTAAAAGTAATTTTATTCATTATTATGTTTAAATATATTTAAACTATATATTTATGTAATTTTTTAACATATATTAAAATATTTTACCAACAACAGTCAAATTCGAAATACTTTAGACATGGTAGACACTAACATGTTATATAAGTCATAAAAATCTTATAATTCATATTAGTCGGCCCTAGTTAACAATGAACCAAAAGAACCACACATTAATGTTGCAGTTTTGTGCTATTATGTTACATCAATTTGGCAATTTTCATATCATTACTTATATTCATTAATAATAAAACTTTTAACCAAGTAATTTTATTAATTTAAACTACAAATCAAAAATCTTTTTAAATATAATTTTTAAATATTTCAATAGCAACCGTCTAAATTCAAAATACTTTAATTATAGTAGACATCGACACATTATAATAATATCGTTCACACTACAGACTAGTTTCTTTTTTGATATATATTAATTAGGAAAAAGGTACGAATATACCCCTGAACTTTGATAAATGGTACAAATATATCCTCCGTAATACTTTAGATACAAATATTGCCATTGATAAAAGGTATGTATATACTTCTAAACTTTCATAAATGGTACAAATATACCCTTTGTCATACTTTAGATACAAATATACCATTATCGTTAATGAAAAGGTACATATATAACCCTGAACTTTGATAAATAGTACAGATATACCCTCCGTTATACTTTAGGTATAAATATACTCTTGCCGTTAATAAAAAGGTAATGGCAGGACATGTGTCACAATCTTGTTCATTTTCCCTTTTTAATTTAATTTATCCTCACCCTACCTAAAAATAATTCTAATTTATCCCACAAATCGATCCAAATAATAACCCAAATCGGACCCGGTCTAATAGAACCTTCAAGATGCATCTCTATTCACACATATTCATTTTCTCTTTCTCTTTCTATTAGACCGAGTCGAGTTTGGGTTATTATTTGGATTGGGTTATGAGTTAAATTAGAATTATTTTGGAGTGGGGTTGGGATAAATTAAATTTAAAAAGGCCAAATGAACAGGATTGTGACACATGTCCTGTCGTTAGTGAGAAGGGTATATATTTATATACACCTTTTCATTAATACAAAGGTATATTTGTATCTAAAGTATGTCAGCGGGTATATCTATATCATTTATTAAAGTTCAGGGGTATGTATGAACCTTTTCATTAACGACAAGGGTATATTTGTACCTAAAGTATGACAAAGAATATATTCGTACCATTTATCAAAGTTCAAGGGTATATTTGTACCTTTTTCGTATTAATTATTATGTTTTTTAAAATGTTAAACTACATAATTTAAATAATTTTTTAAATGTAACTTGAAAATATTTTAGTAATGAAAGTTAAAACTCTAAACACTTTAACCAGGGAAGACATCAATGTATCATAGAAATCGTAAATATTATATAGTTCATAAGTATCGATCCTAGTTAATATCAACCTAAGAAAGTCATGTATTAATATTGTAGTCTTGCATCCCTATGTTATGCTGGTTTGATAATTTGTGAATCACTACTTATATTTGGGCATATTTTATTAGTTAAATTTTAAGTCCAAATTTTTGCATATTTGAATGATATTTTAAATATAGTTTGAAAGTATTTTGATAAGGACAATCAAGACTCAAACACATTAGATGTGGTGAACATCGACAAGTTATAAAAATCAAATTATTCATTAGTGACGACTCTCGTTAACAACAATCCAAGAGAATCACACGTTAATATTATAGTCTTGTGACCATATGTTCATCGATTTGATAATTAGAGAATCATGACATATATTTGTTATTATTAGGACCTCTAATTAAATAATTTTATAAATTATTATATTTAAATAAATTTTAAATACATGTTTAATAAAAATTTAAACATAATTCAAAAATAATACAATAACGATAGTAGAAACTAACAACACTTAAGATATGGTAGAAATCGCCACTCTATATAAATCATAAAAATCATATGATTCATAAGTGCCAATCCTATTTTACAACTAGTTCTTGCTCACAACTTAACCCCCATTATCATCAATGTTGACCCTGAGGATATAATCAAAATGCTAGAATCTGGCAATGCACTTTTTAATTCCTATATTCATGATTGCAGGTTGATGCTACAAAGATTAGGAAGGCCTTCGGTCCAGCATAGTTATAGAGAACAGAACAAGGTGGCATATGCTCTAGCAAAGGAAGACGCAAAAGGAAGCTTTTTAGATTATTGTAAAGTTTTTGTCTCCCCACCTCCTTTTGTAACCCACATACTCTGGGATGATATGTTAGGAAAAAAATTCACTAGAACAGTTTCTACTACTCAAACGCTAGTTGCGCGTCAAACCATGTTTGTTTTGGAGCTGGATTGAGCTCCCCCCCCCCCTCCCCCTTTACTTTAACTAATGCATCTCTACTTTACCAAAAAAAAAAGTTGTTAGAATAACTTCACAAAAACATTTTATTTATGTTTATGGTTAAATTTATTTCTTAATAATTACATTATATATAGTTAATTATAGAGACACTTCATAGGAGGTGTAAGTGTAAAATTATCAAAATACATATGTAAGTATTTCATTTTAAAATTTAGAAAGTATATTCATATTATAAACTGTTCAACATTAATCATTTATATATTGAGAATTCGAAATTAAATATCATGAATGATGAGAATATATATATATATATATATATATATATATATATATATATAGATAGAGAGAGAGAGAGAGAGAGAGAATATATACAATCATATTTTAAAATTAAAAATCACATTTTAATGACACTGCTAAAAAAAGGGAAAAATCGACCACAAAAACCGACCACTTGTGGTCGGTTTTTCCCAGTTTCCAACCACAAAACCGACCAAAGTATGTGGTCGGTAAAGTAGTGTTAGTTTTTTAAAAATCGACCACATGTGGTCATTCTTTTTAAATATATATATATATTTAAAATTTATTATTATTTTATTAAAATTAGAAAAAATGATTTTAAAAAAATAAAAAAAATCTGCCACAAATGATTGATTTTTTATTAAATTAATTAATTAATTAATTAGAAAACCGACCACCTGTGGTTGGTTTTCTGCAAAAAAAAAAATAATGGAAAAAACCGACCACTTGTGGTCGATTTTTCTGGGTATTTAAAAAAAAAATCAACAAATGGTCCAACATGCAATACAACAATAATTTCAAACCAAATGTAAATACTTTTAAAAGTGTACAACACATACAAAATGTCCCACAAAAGTGAAAGTGTAAAAACTACAACAATAGTTTCAAAAGTGTACAAACTACAATAAAATGTCTAAATTCAAAGTAGAACACATATAAAAGTCAAAAAACTAAAAGTCATCTTCATCGAATTCGTCCTCGTCTTCCATATCCTCATCTGTGCTGATATCATCCAGGGGCATAGACCTTTTGCAGCCCGAACTGCTTCACCAGGACACGGAGGAATAATCCCTTCAGTCTAAATGAAAGAGCTAAACTGCTCCCGCAGCATCCTAATTTTTGATGATGTTTCCTCCTCCTTCTGCGCTCTCTCTCTCTGTTCAGCAAGCTCTTCAGTGAGTTTAGAAACTGTATTTTCTAGTCTTTCAATGATTTCTCTATCAACTGAAGAGCTAGAGTATGCAGGGCTGAACGAACACCTAATATTCTCGCTAAAAAATTTTCTGTGGTATTCGTAGTAATGGCCTCTAACTACAGGACCCATAGCTTTTTTCCATAAATCCTCCTCTACATGTTGGGGTAGTGGGTCACCCTAACTTTCAGGAGGCTGAGTACTCCGATACTCACTAACGAGCTGTGTATATTTGTCCTATATTCAAAGTAAAGTTAAAACTAAAAGTCAAAAAATATTAAAGTACTTATACTTGAATAATATCAACTTTGAGAAAAAGATTCATAAATTCAATATTTGTTTCTTACATGGGCAACTTTTGCATGAGGTTCAACCCAAACATCTTCATCAGTCATTTTTTTTTCTTTTTCAAATGAGTCTCCTCGAATAGCTTATCGTGTGGTATGCTCCTACTCTTTTCCTTTTCCTGCATATGAAAAAATTATCAATGTTCAAATAATAAAAAATTTAAATATAAAAAAATAATCAAAACTGTAAAAGTTACATATCATTTTTTCCTCCACAACAATTACACTTTTGGCACCCGCAGTATGTAGGGAGCCACCCTTGGATGATGCCCGAGCTTTCTTTCCTTTTTTCCTCAGAAATTTGTATTCTTCGCTATTCCAATGGTGAATATACTATTGCCATAAGGGTTCACTAATCCAGTCAGGTCGTACCAAGTTGGTTCAAGCATAATCCAACAGACCGTTAAATCTGAATCTACATCTTCTGAAAAAGTTTCTCTTTATAAGATATGCATTCGCATCATCCCACCAGTAAAATTTTTACAACAAAAACAAAAATATAATATTCAATCTTTTGTTCTAATAAAGTGTTAAGTAGTCGATAAGTTAAATCCTTACATTAAATTCTTGAAACATTCTTTCCTTGTCAATTTCTGGAACCTTTTTCCAACTAGTCCAACAACCGTTGAAGTTTCGACAAATGCATTTTCTCGCAACTTGTCCAACTCCCGCATCCGTCCTAAACCTAAATAAAAGATCAAATAGTAATTTCATAAAGCATAATAATATAATCGCAAAAAAATGAATAATATAATTATATTTAGAAATATTACCCTCTCGCATATGGAACAAGATAACGCCTCCCAGAATTATCTCTGTCTTCTGGCTGCGGATTAAATGATGGTGGATGCACTGGCGTGGGCGGATCTAAAGCACCCGATGGAGTGCCTCCAAGTTGAAGATCCGATAACCCAATAGATCAAGCAGAATCACTGTTTGAAGCTGTGTGACTGCTATAGGAGGGTATCGATGATGGTAGATGTCTGGATATGCCAGCGGCCGTCTGATAGTACTGTGATGCCCGTGGTATGGTGATAGGAGCAGACTGGGTTTGTGTAGACCCATGAAGTGGCTCCACATGCGTAGGAGTAGGAATTGAATATTGAGACAACCTAAAATATGAGGGTCGTGCTGTCGCGTCAGCAAATCGACCCTCAGATATATGAATACCTGTCGGTCGTCTATAAGGCAGAAGTTGTCTTTTCTATTTTGGTTTTGTAAGATCAAATTTTCCCTTACCTCTGTCACCTCTGCCTGACATCTAAATTATGTAAAGTTAACATGTAGTTAGTTCCTACAAAATGAATATATAAGAAAACATTCCTAGTAACTAATTTCTAGTTACTAATTCACATTTCAAACCGCTCCAACAACACGAGATAGACAAAAATATTTTTATTACTATATAAATTATGAAAAGTAAAAACAGAAATCTTAAAAAGTATATTACATATCAATATTAAACAAGAAACATAAAGGTAAATATATAGTACCAAGCATAAAGACATCAATACATAATAAATACAACGTACACAACTAATCCTCCTTTTCTGATGAATCTCCACTAAACCATTCACCCTCTTCGGAAGTTTCCTCATCTACTACCCACTCAGCCTCTTCTTCTACAATATTAACTTCGTTAAATGTATTTTTCGAGTGATTCAAACTGTCCACTAAGTCAACGTCCACTAGCTGGTGATCAATCTGTATTTCATTTTGTTATGCAGTCTCCAACATATTCTCAACTTCCACTCGTCCTATAGGCTTTGTTTTTACTACAGCCTACCAATCAGATTTATTACTATGAAACAGATAAGGAGCATAAAACACTTGTTTAGCATTTTGCGCTAGAACAAATGGATCGTGAATAGGATACGACCTATTGTGCTTCACTTCAATGATGTTATGTTCCTTATGTAATATTGTTCCTCTTATGCTTGGATCAAACCACTTACATCGAAAAAGGATAATTTTTTTTATTGGAAAACCAACATACTCTAGTCTAAGATCTCGTGTATGATTCCAAAGTAATCAACATCATCATCACCCTTAACCCAAACACCACTATTGTTTATTTTTCTTATTCTGGAGTGTTGTTCAGTGGAAAATTTAAACCCATTTACTATGTAATGGGACATTGCATGAGCTTCAACTGGACCTAAAGAAATATCTCTCAAGAGTTGATTGTATGCGGCTGCATTTGGTGACTGGTGTACCTAAAAATATTATACATATATATATATATATTATATATATATATATATGTTAGTTGAGGAACGTCTAAATGTATAAAATTTATAGAAATATTAATACACTTACGAACCTCATATGTAAACCATGTTGCAAAGGATGAATACACTTGATTTTTGTGAAATTGAGTCTTAAATAAACTGAAGATCCAACATGCGAAACACAATTAGTTTCTTTAAGGGAATGAGTAAACAAATAAGATATGTTAAAATTTTAATCTCCTTACTTCAGAAATGGATTAAATTTCGGGCAATTCAGCAAGACATACAAAGTTGCTGATTTGTGCTCTGTGGGAGTGAGACAACGATGTATGGTATTTTTAGCCTTATAACTCGATTGATTGAAAATTGATATCGGTTGCAAATGAGGCTCATTCACATCATCCTGATGACAATTTGGTCTGTTTCTTGAACAAGCAACTTCATCATGAAAGTAGTATGAATAAAATTGAGATATTTTTCTTGCAAGATATGCCTTAACTATAGAGCCTTCCACCCTATGCTTTTTTTTGGGACCCCTTTTCAATTTTCTAATTGCTCTGCATAATTTTAAGATTAGATGTTTACTATATTTAAAAAAAGATATGTATGAATTTAAATATGTTGCAATTGTTTACTGTTCGAATGAATACATCCACATAGTTTAAACTGGACCGCCTAGCCGAACTTCGTACACAAGGTGAATGGGAAGAAGTTCCATCACATCGAAGAACACTGGCGGAAAAATCCTCTCCATCTTGTTGGTGATAACAACAATATTACTTTCCATTCACGCCAAATTTTCTTCTTTTAATGTGGTGGCACATAAGTCTTTAAAGAACAAAATGATCTCTGCTATTGGTTTCCATATGTTTTCAGGTAAATCAATAAAAGAAATTAGAAGTAATTTTTTCATGAAAACATGACAATCATGACTTTTCATTCCATGCAACATTCCTTGTGCTATATCAACCCTCTTTCCCAAATTTGAGGTATATCCATCGGGCATCTTCAAACTTTGGACCCACTCATATATTTGACGTTTTTGGTCCAACTTAAATGAAAAACTAGCCTTGGGCTTAAGAACATTGCCATTGGGCCCCTTCTGTAAGTGTAATTCTCTGCGTTTGCAATATTCTGGTAAGTCAAGTCTAGCCTTAGGATTATCCTTTGTTTTGCCTGTGACATCCATAACTGTGTTGAACAAGTTGTCAAAATAGTTCTTCTCAGAAAGCATGTCATCAACATTATTTCTAAGTAAATTATCTGGACAATATTCTAACTCCTAAAATATACACTGCTTAGTCCAGTTATGTGAAACGCCATATCCATAAAGACTGTACAATGGTTCTTCGCTGACTTTAGGCAAATCCTGAACTATATTCCAGATATCATGACCAGACAACCTTGGAGGTGGACCATCATATTCCCTTCTATTCCTTCTGTATGCATTCTTGAGTCTCCTAAATTCATGATCAGGTCGAAAGAAACAACGATGACAATAAAACCATGAATTTTTTCGGCCATGTCTCAATGTGAAAGATTTTGTTTTTTTCCATGCAGTATGGACAAGCTAGTTTTCCAGATGTCATCCACCCAGACAACATTCCATAAGTAGGAAAATCATTAACAGTCCACATTAGATACGCACGTAGATTGAAATTCTGTTTAAGTGAGATGTCCCAAGTTTTAACTCCCTCATGCCATAAAATTTGAAGTTCCTCGAACAAAAGTTGCAAGTAGACATCTATTCCGCTTTTTGGATTACGCGGGCCAGGGACAACACAATTCAGAAATATATAGGGACTAGTCATCAACATTTCAGGAGAAAAATTATAAAGGGTGATAAATACAGGCCATCATAAATATGGCGCAACACCAACTAAAAAAAGGAGAGAAGCCATCCACATATAATCCCAAATGAATATTTCATGGCTCAGCTGCAAAATCTGGATAAGTTGCATCAAAATGCTTCCAAGCTTCTCCATCAGATGGATGACACATAACACCAGTGGGCCTTCTATTTCACTATGCCATCTCATATGAGGAGCTGAGCTGTTTGAAGCATACAACCTCTTCAACCTTAGTATTAGAGGTAAATAATACATCGCCTTAATAGCAATTTGATTTCCACTAGAACCACGTTTATATCGAGGGTGCTGACCAAACTTACAGGACTCTAGGTTAGCATCTTCCTTAAAGTATAACATGCAACCATTTTCACAACAATCAATTCTAACCGAGGAGAGACCTAACTTTGACACCAATTTTTTTTCCTTATAGAAAGTATCAGGAACCTCCAAGCCGGGGTCAACTAACTCTTTAATAAGGTCTATCATTGAGTCCATTCCTCCTTTAGCAATATTTCAGTCAGATTTAATACTTAATAATCTAACAGTAACAGACAAATGAGAGTACGAACACACGTCAAACAAAGGATGACTAGCAACATGCAATTGTTCATAGAATTTTCCTGCTTCGCTATTAGGAACATCTTCGACATTTTCCATAAAGTTGCCCCTGTGTTGCATCCAAAAAGCATCGTGCACTATTTCTGTCATCCTAGTATCTTGATATTCATTATGCCCTGCAGACCTACTACTTTCTCCACCAACAAAGTTATTTTGCGCAAAATCACCATGAATACCACACAATCTTAAAAATTCCTCATGAAACCCCTTTCTATAAAGATATTCCTTTACATCTTATTCATTTAAAAATTTATACCATCACATCTAACACAAGGACAATGAATAGCCTAAAAATGTGTCTAAACATCAAGTGTCTTAGCATGTTCAACAAATCTTTTGACACCTTCAACAAATTCCTCCTTAATACCCATTCTATTATGATTGTTCTGTTGATATATCCAGCTATAATCAGGTACCATCTACCCAATCAATCATTCAACAAATTTGATCAAGTCACAAAAATTCAATTATCACCAAACATAACCACATAAAAAAAATACCTATAAAGTCTCAACACTTAACCATTTTCAACCTACCAAGTCACCAAACATAACCACATTCAACCAACCAAGTAACCTTTAAAGTCCCCACACTTAATTATTTTCAACCTACCAAGTCACCTTTAAAGTCCCTACACTTAACTATTTTCAAGTAACTAAGTCACCAACCAAAACACATTCAAAATCAAAAAATCACCTTTAAAGTCCCTACATTTAACCATTTTCAATAACTAAGTCACCAACCAAACCACATTCAAAACAAAAAATTCCCTTTAAAGCTCTTACACTTAACCATTTTCAAGTGACTAAGTCACCAATCAAACCACATTCAAAACAAAAAATCCCCTTTAAAGTCCCTACACTTAACCATTTTCAAGTGACTAAGAATCAAACAAAACCACATTCAAAGAAAAAAAGCCCCTTTAAAGTCCCTACACTTAACCATTTTCAAGTTACTAAGTATCAAAATAAAACCACAGTCAAAATAAAAATCTCCTTTAAAGTTCCTACACTTAACCATTTTCAAGTAACTAAGTCACCAACCAAACCACATTCAAAACAAAAAAAAATCCCCTTTAAAGTCCCTACACTTACCCATTTTCCAACCAAACCACATTCAAAATAAAATATCCACTTTAAAAGCCCTACACTTAACCATTTTCAAGTAACTAAGTCACCAAATAAACCGCATTCAAAACAAAAAATCCTCTTTAAAGTCCCTGCACTTAACCATTTTCAAGTAACTAAGTCACCAACCAAACCACATTCAAAACAAAAAAATCCCTTTTAAAGTCCCTACACTTCACTATTTTCAAGTGACTAAGTATCAAAACAAAACCACATTAAAAAAAAAATTCCCTTTAAAGTCCCTACACTTAACCATTTTCAAGTGCCTAAGTCAACAATCAAACCTCATTCAAAACAAAAAATCCCCTTTAAAGACCCTACACTTAACAATTTTCAAGTAACTAAGTCACCAACCAAACCACTTTCAAAACAAAAAATATCCTCTAAAGTCCCTACACTTAACAATTTTCAAGTAACTAAGTCATCAACCTAACCATATTTAAAAAAAAAATATCCTTTAAAGTCCCTACACTTAACCATTTTCAAGTAACTAAGTCACCAACCAAACCACATTCAAAACAAATAAATCCCCTTTAAAGTTCCTACACTTAACCATTTTCAACTAACTAAGTCACCAACCAAACCACATTCAAAACAAAAAAATTTCATTTAAAGTCCCTACACTTTACCATTTTCAAGTGACTAAGTATCAAAACAAAACCACATTCAAAACAAAAAATCTCCTTTAAAGTCCCTGCACTTGACCATTTTCAAGTGACTAAGTCACCAACCAAACCACATTCAAAATAAGCAACAACAAGACCAGCAAGATATCAACAACAGTGTTAGTGAATGGAACAAGGTCACACACGACTTCACTAGACTTCAATATGAACAATAACAAGAAGATAACAACAATGTTAGCGAATCGAACAAGGCCACACATGGCTTCACTAGACTTCAATATGAACAATGACAATAAGATAACAACTTACCTTTGCTTGACCTAAATTAAAGTGAAAGAGATTGATAAGAGGTCATCAGAAAAAATAGCAAAGCAATCCTTATACCGGATTCGGAATCTATCAAATAGTAAAATTATTAGAACTCAAATGCTAGTAAATATCAAGGCTAACCAAAATTTAGGTAATTCGAACTTAAATTCGTAAGCTTTAGCTAAAATCTAACTCAAAGATACTAAATTAGGGATTTCAAGATACTAAAGATACTAAAACCATAAAAGTAAATCAAGAATCTTAACAAATCACAATTAGAGATTCCAACTTTGAGAAATTTCAACCAATAATAACTTCAACACCCCAAAACTCATATCAAAAGCTACCATAAAAGCAAATCAACAACCTTAAAATTTCATAGCTAAAGATTCAGAAGACTCAAATTTTAAGGGATTTCTACCATGAATAACTTTAATCAAACGAAACTCATATCTCAAACAACAAACTAAACCATAAAAGGAATTCAAGAATCTCAAAAAATCAAAAAAGCAATACAAAAATAGCTTCATACCTGAGTTGTCGTCGCCGGAGTAGAGCGGGAGCAGTCACCGGAGTACCTAGCCGAAGTAGATCGCGATGTGTGTGTTGCTGTGTGTTGGTGGGTATGTGCATAGCTGAGATCGCAGTTTAATTAGGTTAGGGGTGTGTGTGTTTTGATGTTTTATTATTTTTTTCGGGTTGGGTAGGGTTAATGGAACTTATTTTTCTTTTAAATTATTTGAAAACCGACCACATGTGGCTGATTTTCTGGAAAATATTGTCTAGAAAACCGACCACATGTGGTCGATTTTCAAATAATTTTTT
The DNA here is from genome assembly GCF_002878395.1 of Capsicum annuum. Taxonomy (NCBI): domain Eukaryota; kingdom Viridiplantae; phylum Streptophyta; class Magnoliopsida; order Solanales; family Solanaceae; genus Capsicum; species Capsicum annuum. Next base: position 86,301,177 of record NC_061111.1, read on the forward strand.
TTTAAAAATAATAGTTTCTAGAAAACCGGCCACGGTTTTCAAATAATTTTAAAAAAATTAAGTTCCATTGATATTAAATTAATATTTAACAAAATTCAATTAATAAATTAAAATAAATTAATGAATTACAATTAATTTTTAACAAAATAATTTTTTAATAAATTCTATAATATTTATAAATATATCAAAATAATTTAATACAACACGTATATATTTAAATTAGATAATTCGTTATTTTATCATCACATTAACACGAGTAGTATATTTCTCCAAGGCCAAAGGCATCGATAGGCACTCAAACTTGTTGCTAAAAGCCACTTAGACACCTAAACTAAGGCTTGTTCCTATCAGGCCCCTAAAACCCCCACATTTTGTTCCAAATTGGGCCTTTTTTGCCTATGTGGTACTGCGAGTGCAGTGCCATCGTGGGAAGCGCATGAGGATCATATTTTTTTTTTACTAATTTATAAATAAAAAGATGCCAAGTGGCATTGAGGGCCTCAAAATTTTCTTAATAACATTTTGTTTCTTTAAGCACTAAAGATCCTTTTTAATAAAACAAAAAGCATTAGGGGGTCCTAATTTTTTTTAAATAAAACAATACGCTAAGGGGCTGAGGGGTTGGGGGAGTTTAATTTTTTTAAATAAAAATTTTATAATTTATTTTTAAGAATTAGTTTTTTATTTTTTAAATAATTCTATAATTTTTTTTTATAATTAGGCAAAAATGCATTAGGAGGTCCCAATTTTTTTTTAACAAAACAATATGCTGGGGGCTGGGCGTAGGTGGGGGAGTTTTATTTTTATTTTTTAAAAAATTTTATAATTTCTTTTTAATAATTAGTTTTTTATTTTTTAAATAATTTTATAATATCTTTTTATAATTAGGCTTTTATTTTTATTTTTTAAATGATTTTATAATTGTTTTTTAATAATTTAGATCCTCAATGCCATTTTTTATTTTCATTTTTTAAAAAGTTTTATAATTTTTTTAATAATTATTTTTATAAAATAATTTTTTAATAATTTATTTCATTTTAAAAAAAAATTATATATTTTTTTAAATAATCAATTTTTTATTTTTATTTTTCAAATAATTTTATAATTATTTTTTCATAATTTATATCCTCAATCCCATTTTTTATTTTCATTTTTTAACAAGTTTTATAATTTTTTTAATAATTAATTTTTTATTTTTTAAATAATTTTTTAATAATTTATTTCATTTTTTAATAATTTTATAATTTTTTTTAAATAATCAATTTATTATTTTTATTTTTCAAATAATTTCATATATATATTTTTTCATAATTTATATCCTTTCCATTTTTTATTTTCATTTTTATAAAAAACTTTATGATTTTTCTTAATAATTATTTTTTTAAAATAATTTTTTAATTATTTATTTCATTTTTTTAAAACAATTACAATTTTATTTAAACAATCAATTTTTGTATCTTTTAAATAATTTTAGAATTATTTTTTTAATAATTTCCTCAATGCCATTTGTATATACATTTTAAAAAAAAATTATAATTAATTTTTAATAATTATTGGACCCACAATGCCACATGTCAACTTCCAATTAGCTTATTTTACCACATCATCGCGTGTGTCCAACACTCACTTTTAGCTTTTTGCTGATAGGGCAAAAAAGGTCCAATTGGAACAAAATGTGGGGGGTTTATGGGCCTGATAGGAACCGACCTTAGTTTAGGTTTCTAAGTGAATTTTGGCAATAAGTTTGAGTGTCTATCGATGACTTTGGCCTTTCCTCAATCGTATAATAATATCAATTAATTTTGCAAATTAAGATAAATTTTTGGTTAATTAGCTTTTAAATACGATTATATATATATATATATATATATATATATATATATACCTCGTAATAAAACGTGTTAATCAGATAAATTATCTTACTTGTCTTACGTTATTACAACTTCAACAATATACACATATCTACATTAACAAAAATAGTACATCTATTTCCTCAATAATATGATATCAATGTATCATTCAAAATATTTTTTATATAGATTCAGTTATCTAGCTTTCGATTACTGCATACGTCACTACACGAGATATACATATATATACATATATTTAATTATCTATATCATCTCTCAAATACGTACTATAAACATCACATACATGATTTTACTACCCCATAATAATATACAACGTATATCGCAAATACTTAGAAACAAAACTTGTAAGCAAAAAAACTCTAATTCACCGCCAAAATTTGGCGGTCGTTCAAAATTCAAAATTCAAAGAAACTGATAAGTATATGTCAGTTTCAAGATTCAATTTTCGGGCTCCTTCCCCCATCCCAATTATACTGCGTAATACTTGTCTTACATTATTACAACTTCAACAACATACGTGTGTCTACATTGACACAAAATAGTATATATATTTCCTCAATAGTATGATATATATATCAACGTATCATTCAAAATATTTTGATATCTAAACTCCAACTTTCAAAAGTTGACACAAGATCAAGCACAAATCTGCTTCAACCAATGGGGGCAATAAATACCAAACTGAAGTGCAACAATACTCCATTACAAAGGGTTGGAAGGAAAGTTACATTACAAGAATTCTTTCCCAAAATGCTCCTCAATGCACGAGCCTAAACTGAAATTCAAAAATACTCTTTGATGCACGAGCCTAAACTGCAAGTCAATATGCTCCTCGAAAAAATAGGTGAAACACCTAGTTGTTGCTCATTAAAAACTGCAACTCAAAAAATGATGTCTAAAGTGATTCCTGACCAATCATCTGGACAATGTTTGAATATGCTTGGTATGATATCGACATCACTTGCATTTTTTCATGAAACTACACAAAAAAGGAAGCAAAGAGAAGTGATCACGAACGTGCTATCTGGAGTCATGACATGACAACTTATAGCGTCAACTTGAAAAATTAATTTTCATTAATACAGAAGGAGTTTAACATTGATTTTTGGATATAACGTAGCAATACAAGTCTAGTCTTTTCAGAACTAAGTCATTCAACATTGGACATTTCTACTATCAGACATGATTTTTTACTTTGTGAGTGTTTGAAGTTGAAAATCAGGAAAGACACTCCATGTTCTTCTTTCACCGATATTGCAAGGAGGTTGTATACTTTGCGTGGCGTCCTAAGCTTGAAGGGTGAATTAAACTTGAGAAATTGAGTTATCTTTAAAACTCAATGGGTGAAAGTAAAACCGTTGATGAAATTCCATATACCTGATGTTCAAAACCTTGAAGAAATCTTTGGATTTGTATCCGAAAGTTGAAAAACCATATTTCTTGCTTGGAGAGGAGAATCACCTATTTCTTTCTCTAAAATTTCTAAGTGTTGAATGAATTTTGAGGAATGGGGGACTTAGGGGAGGTTTAGAGTAATGATTCAACCCATGGAAAGCTTAAACAATGTAGTTTTGGTGTTAAAATAGAGAGAAAAGCAAAACAACCTCTCTAAAATCATCTGGAAAACTCCTGGATGTAGTCCCGACGGCTTAGGATATGAATCGTAGGGTCTGGCTATGAGTAGTAGCTTGAGTCATAGAATTTTGGTCCCTACTACCGTGACAACGAGTCCTCTTGATGAATCGTAGGGTCTAGCTATGAGTCATAGCCTGAGTCATAGTCACTGGCAGCTTTGACAGTTGTTCAATATTTTGGCCATAACATTTTTGTTCAATATCAGATTAAGATGAAAGTGATGGAGTTGGAAAGAAAATTCAACTATCTATCCTTTGGTGTGTCTTGAGCTTAAAAATTCTTAGTAACTTAAAAGCTATGCTTATTTGAAGTTGACTCTAGCAATATTCTTTACAAGAATTCAATAGGTAATGGATATTTTGACTTGTCTATTAGCTAAAAGTTATTTATGGCCTTAATATGTCTAAATCACTTATCAAACTACCAAAAAATGATGTTTGATTTTGTATGAACTTGAAGCATGATCATAATATTAACTTGGATTTTTGGAGTGTTACAATATCTCCCCTTGGGGTCATTCATCTCCGAATGAAAACTAACTAAGCTGAAGTGTTAGGGGAACTTGTAATTCCGACATTGAAATCTACGAGCTGAATAATGAATTAATAACTGATATATGGACTCAACCAAACTCATGATTGCATATTATAACATGAGAATAGCCTGGTGGCCTTAGAAAGAAAGAATTAGCTAAGGGAAAACTATTACCTCAAGTTGGGACTGAGTTCAGAGAGAAAAGATAGGGGTATTTGGTCATCATATCTGTCTCTGTTTCTCAAGTATCTCCCTTCACGGACTAATTTCTCTACAAAACCTTTACCAAAATAACCTATTTATTTATTAACTTACGAACCTAACGATCAAGGATCTCAACTGGGACCTTGTCATAAGAGAGACTGTCTTTCACACCCACACTCTTTAAAGAAATAATTAATGCTGGATCCTCAATGCATTTCTTTAACAAGGAAACATGGAAGACTGGATGCACTGATACTAAATTTGTCATCAATTCAAACTCGTAGGCTACATTATCATAGCGACTCAAAATCTTATAAGGACCAATATAGCAGAGACTGAGCTTTCCCTTCTTACCAAATCTCTTCACCCCTTTCATGGAAGAAATCTTCAAGTAGACAAAATCACCAATAGCAAACTTAAGCCCCCTTTTCCTTACATCTGCATAATATTTTTGATGACTTCAGCAGTTTTCAGCCTTTCTGTAATCAACAGACTTCTTCCATTACCTCATGTACTAAATTTGGTCCTATCACAGTAGCTTCACTAACCTTAAAACAACAAATAAGAGATCTACACCTCCTACCATTAAGTGCTATAAACGTGGCCATCTGAATACTAGAGTGGTAGGTGTTATTATAAGAAAACTTAATCAAAGGAAAATGATCATCCCAACTGCCTTAAAATCAATCACCTGCATTCTTAACATGTTCTCTAAGGTCCGAATTGACCTTTCTTCCTGACCATTTATCCGTGGGTAAACATCCATACTAAGATGAATTTAGGTACCAAGACCCTTCTAAAATGTCTTCTAAAAATAAGAGGTAAATTGGGTACCTCTATCAGTAATAATGGTCAAAGGGATTCTATTAAATTCCCTAAGATAGAGTTTAGCATAATCTTTGGCTGAATCTGAAGTGTTAACTAGCAAGAAGTAGGCTGACTTAGTCATTCGATTCACTATAACCCAAATATAATTATGTTATCGATGAGTATGAGGCCTTGTAATAAAGTTTATATTCACCACTTCCCACTTTCAGGTAGGAATGTTGATTTTCTTAAGCATACCACCAGGTCTCTAGCATTCAACCTTAACCTACTGGCAATTTGGACACTTAGCCACAAATTCTACAATATTCTTTTTTATGCCATTCCACCAATAGAATTCTCGTAAATCATGATAAATTTTAGTAGCTCTTGGGTGAATAGAATATTGAGATCCATGAGCTTCTACTAGTATCCATTATCTCAAGTCATCTATATCCAAACACATAGTTTGCCCTGACAACTAAGAATATTATCTCCCCCTTCAGAGAAAACCTCAACCTTCTGACTCTAGACTATTTCTTTTAACTTAAGAAAAATTGGATCACTATCTTGTTTTTCCTTCACCTCAGCTATCAATGAAGATTCCAAACTATTCTGAACCAAGATATTACTTTAGATTGTATTAACTAACAAAAATCTCAACCTAGAAAGCTGGTGAACCTCACAAGTTAACTGTTTCTTCTCATCCTCAATATGAGAAACACTCCACATAGACAATCTATTAAGAGAGTCAACCAGAACATTGGCTTTATTTGGATGGTATAAGACACTTATATCATAATCTTTCAATAACTCTAGCCACCTTCTTTGATAAAGATTTAGGTCTTTTTTCTTGAACACATACTGAGGACTCTTGTGATGAGTGAACATATCAATATAAACCCGATAAAGATAATGCCTCTAAATCATTAAGGTAAAAACCACTATTCCCAACTCAAGATCATGAGTCAGGTAGTTCTTCTCATGAGGTTTAAGTTGTATAGAGGTATATTCTATAACCTTTCCCTACTGTATTAACACAAAACCAAGTCCAACTCTTGAAGTATCATAGTAAACCACAAAACTATTTGAACTCTTTAGCAGAGTCAAAACTAGAGTGAAGGTGAGTCGATTCTTCAACTCCTAAAAATTCTTCTCGCAAGTATTGGACCACTGTAATTTGACTTTCTTCTAAGCCATTCTGGACATGAGAGAAGCAATATAGGAAAATCCTTCAACAAACCATCTGTAGTAACTAGATAACCTAAGAAACTTTTAATATCTGATGGAGATATGGGTTTAGGCCAGTTCCTCATGGCTTTGGTCATTTGAGGATTAACTCGAATGCCTTCATTGGAAATGATATGACCTAGGAATGCTACTAATTTCAACCAAAATTCATACATACTAAACTTAGGAAATAGCTAGTGATCTTTGAAAGTGTACAATACAATCCTATAATGGTCTGCATATTTATCATCAATTCAAGAATAAATAAGGATGTCATCTATGAAAACTATAATGAACATGTCTAAGTACTACTTGAACCCCCCATTCATCAAGTCCATAAAAGCTGCAGGAGAATTTGTTAGTCCAAAAGACATAACAACAAATTCAAAGTGACCATACTGGGTTCTAAAGGCTATCTTTGGAATGTAACATTCTCTGACTTTGAGCTGATGATAGCCAAATCTGAGGTCTATCTTAGAGAAACAATTGGCATCCTAAAGTTGGTCAAATAAGTCATCAATCTTGGGAGTGGGATACTTATTCTTGACTGTGGCCTTGTTTAACTAATGCTAGTAGGTGAATATTCTGAGAGAACTATCTTTTTTGCACACTAAAAGAACTATAGCAACCTATAGAGAGATACTAGGCTTGATAAAACCCTTGTTTAGTAGATCTTTCAATTGTTCCTTTAATTTCTCAAGCATAGTTGGAGCTATTTTATAGGGTGGAATTGAAATAGGCTGGGCATCTAAAAGAAGATCTATTTCGAAGTTAATTTCCCTTCCGGGAGGAACTCTGGGCATATATTCTAGAAATACTTTTGGAAATTAATTTACCATAGGAACTGACTCAAGACTTGGGGTTTTTGACTTTAAATTCATAACCCAAACAAGATGATAAATTCATTATTTGGAAATTATTTTCCTTGACTTACGAAAGGAGACAAATCGACCTATAGGCACTGAGGTACTACCTTTCCACTTTAAGACTGACTCATTTGGAAACTGAAACTAAAATACTCTATTTCAACAATCTACTAAGGCATATCATAAGTGGATCTAATCTATGCCAAGAATAACATCAAAATCTGTCATGTCTAACTCCACAAGGTCGACTAAGTTGACTTTATGGGACACTATGATTGGGAAATTTTGTATACCCATCTGACTATAACTGAATTATCAACTGGAGTAGAAACTGAGAAGGGTTTTGTGAGGATTTTGAGACTAACACCAAAATCTACTGCTATATAGGGGGTCACAAAGAAAAGTGTAGCTCCAGGATCTAACAATGCATAAACATAAATATAAAAAACTTGTAATGTACCAGTGACTACATCAGGAGAACCCTCCTGATCTCATCAAGTATGAAGGGCATAAAACCTATTCTGATGATATCCACCAGCTGGACTAGATGTAGAACGCTGCTGATTTGGAAGACTTACTGGAGCTATTGAAGAGTTAGATTGACTTTGCTGATGAACATCCTTACCTTTCTGTGAAACCACTTGTCATTCCCTCAATCTGCGGTCTGACTTGCCACACCCAAAATAAGTATCACTACTTGCCATAGACTCACCCTTGTGGTTTCTACCACATTTCTTGCAAACTATGTTAGTATGAATACTATTCACACTACTTTGGGACTTAGAGGTTGGAACTCTATCCCGAATATCTTGCCTAAACTTGGGTAGTAGAGTACTAGCAGAAGATAGGGTTAGAGCTAAATATTTGTGGACAAACTGAGGACGAGTACCACTATCTGACCTCTGTTGAAAGAAATTAAAACTACCAATTCTGGACCTCTTACTATCCTTTTCCTTCTTTTTGATTTTCTTCTCTTCAATCTATTGATCATGAACCATCAATATTAAGATGTAAATCTCCTTAATCGACATAGCTATTCTACATTCTTTGACCAAGTCCTCAAAAATGCCCAAAACAAATTTGCTCATTTTGGCCCTAGAGTCAGAAACCATAGCTGGAGTATATCTTGCCAACTGTGTAGACTTAAGAGAATAATCTTTGACACTCATGTTTTCTTTCTTTAATTTTATGATTTCCTGCACCTTGGCTTCCCTTAACTCAAGTGGGAAGAACCTATCTAGAAATGTAGCAACAAACTCATCCCACTCTACCGATCCTGTATCTACACCTCTATCATTCTTTCATTGCTTGAATCATGTGTGAGCCATACCTTGTAATTGATAGGAAACTAAATCAGCACTTCTGGTCAAAGTGACACCAATTATTCCAGTCACTTTCTGAATACAATCTAAGAACTTTTGTGGATCCTCTTCAGACATAAACCCAAAGAATATCAGAGGATTCATTCGAGTGAAGTCTTAGACTCTAGTTGCTGCCATACTCATAGCTGGGTTGGATGGTAGAACAACCTATTGGTTATTTTGTGTTGTCATAGACTGGGCTAATTTTATGAAAGAAACCCTAAACTCAACATCAAAGACTTATTCATTCAAAGGGTTTGCTAGAGCTGGTGGTGGTGCTTTTTAATTTTTATTCCTCCTCCCATTAGTTCTATTGGGAGGCATTTTCTGTAAACGTGTAGAGGATGAGTTAGAAGAAGATTTTAATAGAGTTCACACTCGATCCCATGATATGAATTATCAAAGAAGTGAAACTTTTCCTAGGACATTTCATACCCTATCACTCATAAGTGTGTCACACTTCACACCTATGAACAAGACTCTACATAACACGACTTTTAGATACCCTAGAAAACTTTAAACCTGATTGCTCTGATACCAATTTTGTCATGACCCGAACTGCCCCTAGTTGTGACACGATGGTCTGAGTCACAAGTGATCCCATGCTAATCCATGGCCTAGTAAAACATTATGAATACTAAATAAAATAATGAGATACTAAGCAAAATCTAAACTAAAATAGCCTAATTATAATAAAGTTAAAATCAATATTGAATATCAAAAGTAAACTATTTATATGAAAGCCTCTAATTATATGAGTTGTTGGGACAATCCTCTAACTAACTTCAACCATCTAAAACTAAAATATTTCTAAAAATAAATGCTTATAATTGTCCCTCAAATGATAAGGACTCACCAAACACTACTGCTCATATAATGTAGAATCGTACTAAGTGCAATCGGGATGCTGAGCATCAAAACCTATATTATAAGACAATATAGTACAAAGAAAGTATGAGATCAGTACTTTGAATGTACTGAGTATATGAGATGGGAAATAAATGATATAGGATGAACATGATGTATGTGATATGGTAAACCGATGCAAAAACAAGTAATAAATATGTACTATATGATAAGTTGAACAACTAAATACAAGATCATGCAAAAATCTGAAGCTGAACTATGAACTGTGGACTATGGGAGCTAATTTTAACCAACATACCCCAATATAAGATAAAAGAGGTTTAACCTATAACCCATTTGGATGAGTGTTCAGTACCTTGTGAAGGGTATGAATACTCACTGATGTGGATCGGCAAAACTGATGTCCGAAAGGACTGAGGTGTCAAACAGATCTGACGGACGACCCTTTAGAACCTACGGTGGCATCGTAGTTCTAGAACTTAGGGACTTATACTAATGGTATCATCCTTACTATTAGGTGATCCTCCATTCCTGTGTTTGCTCGATGCTAAGGACTACTCCCAACTGAATGACATTAATAACTGAGAATGCTTAATAATAATAATATTTTGAAAATTGACAATAAATGCATAATATAAAAGTATTCAATAACATGTAAGCTGGATAATCTAGCATTCGTAAGTGTCTGCATGAAATCCTAGGTCATCGGGTGTTCATAACCCACTATCTTTCCCATAGCAACCCTAAGCTTGAAGGATGGATTAAGCTTGATAAATTGAGTTATCTTTGGACTCAGTAGGTGAAAGGAAACCCATTGATGAAATCTCACATACCTGAGGTTCAAAACCTTGAAGAAATCTTTGGATTTAAAGTCGGAAGTTGTAAAGCCTTATTTCTTGCTTAAAGAGAAAAATTGCCTCTTTCTCTCTAAAAAATTTCTAAGAGTTGAATGAATTTTAAGGAATGATGGAATTAGGGGTGGTTTAGGGTAATGATTCATCCCTTTGAAAGCTTAAACAACATAGTTTTGGTTTTAAAATAGTGAGAAAAGACCAACTAACCCCTCCAACATCGTCAAGAAAACTCCTGGAAGTAGTCCCAATGGATTAGACTATGAATCAGAGGGTCTGGCTATGATTAGTAGCTTGACTCATAGCCAAAGGACCTAAATTTTGGTCCCCACTGCCATGATGTTGAGTCCTCCTAATAACTCATAGGGTTTGTCTACGAGTCGTAGCCTAAGTCGTAGTCACTAGCAGCTTTGATAGTGGTTTAGTATTTTTGCTAGAACTTTTTACTATGATATCATATTAAGGCAAAACTGATGGATTTGAAAATATAAATCAATTACCTATATTTTGGTGGGTCTTGAGCTCAACATTTATTAGTAACTTAAAAGTTATTCTCATTTGAAGTTTACTTTAGCAATATTCTTCATAAGAATTCAATCGGTAAGGGATATTTTGACTTGTCTATAAGCTAAGAGTTATTTATGGCCTTAATATATGTCAAAATCACATGATGTTTGATTTTGCATGAGCTTGAACCAAGGTCCTAATATTGACTTGGATTTTTCGGGTGTTACATAGCTTCAGTAAAAGTACTTTGGAGGAACTAGTAAATAGAAGAAATCACATGGAAGTCGAGGAAGCTATGAAATACAATTATCCCCATTTATTCAAATTTGAGGGGAAAGTCCAAGATGCTGGTTTGGATCGTTAACAAGTAAGTATAAACATATAAGTCTTATATGGCTAACAGTGGGATAAATTATTCTTATACTTGTCTAGGATAGCTAGTTATGATAGAATTCGTGGACGAATATTTTTAGGGGGGGGGGGGGGGGGGGTGAGGGGTAGGGGTGGGGGATGTAACACTCCATATTCTGCGTGCACTAGTTCTACTTATATGACACTTGATATAGCCTTTTAAGATTGGTAATGGACTCAGTATCCTATGAGATTAGAGACGGTAAGATAGGTTTCAAGGAATTGCTCATACATTTAAATATGGTACGATAAAGTTACCATCAATGAGAGTAATTAAACTTTGAATTGTCAGTAGGTATTTGAGTCTAAAGGTTGAAGTTACCAAGTGTACATAAGTTTTATGTTTAACTATAGGTATTTTGATCTAAAAATGGAATACAATACTAAGGTGCTTGTTGACTTATTTAAGCTAGTAGGTGAGTCATGTACTTAAGGTATATAGAGCAAGTTAATGGGGACAAGGCCAATGGATTAGATTTAGGGCCTATATTAATGGGTTAATTTAAGGCATAAATTAAGTAAATTAAACGGAGAATAGAATAGGCAACCCAACAACAAAATCTATCCCAAAAGCCCAATAAGTTAAAAGCCTATTTTAGACATGAATAAAGCAAGTATGTGCATCACCTACTTTGATATTTTGATCAACCTATGGACTAAGTATGTGAATCACCTAATAATTCTCCCTTGAAAAGCTTATTGGTCCAAGTACACTACCACCTACTTGAATTAATTTTGGTCCAAACTAAAAAAGAGAAAAAAAGAAGAATAGACAGCCAAGGCCTAATAGTTTCAGATCCACAAAGGACCAAGTATAATGGGAAATTAGGTGTATCACCTACTTGAAAAATTATTTCCAAAAAATATCCAATAAAGTCGGCCAAGAGAATCTCCCTTTAAGGGGATTGAAACCAGCTCATTTAGCCCATTTTAACTTAGACAAAAATCAACTTTCTAGGGTTTTTGTCTTGCTCTCTCTTAGCTATCCAATAGGTCTATAATTTAACTAGGGTTCTTGGGATTTATGTTAATTATAATCTAAAGGTAAGTGTATAAATCATGGCATTATCTTAAAAATACTATGAGAATTATGTTCTCCATTATCAAATTATATGACAACCCTTTATAAGTTTGGCAATCCAAGATGTTCTTGATTATTACGAGATTTTTCTCTTCTACTTTAATTTGTGAGTGAAGGAATAAAGAGATTTAAGAGATACACATTAAGAGAATAAACTACCACATAAATTAAGGTATGGCTACTACCCATTTTTTCCCTCTTCCTATATACATATGTTGGTAGAGGATTATGTATATATTGTTGTTAAGAACTCAAGGGATGGTGAGTTCAATATTTGGTTGCTATATTAAAGGTTATTTTGGGATGTTTTGGAACTGTTCATGTGTGTATGTTGGGGATTGCTTGGTTGATATTGAGAAAAGGTGTGAATAACTTGTATTGAAATGTAGAAAGAGGGTATAGTGATACACTGTTGAATTATACGTAGTATAAGCATACTGGCCGCTCCACTTAATATACTGTTTTGAGAGTATAATGAATACAAAATATTTAGGAGAGCCTTATAAGAATTTGTATTGTATGTGAATATAATCGGAGGAGAAAAGGGTTAAAAGAACACCCTTGAATTAATTAATTGTGGGTTACTATCCGAGTATTGTCTTGGTGAGATTAAATAGAGCAAACATGGCAATTAGCTACTAATACTGTTTACTATTTACTCTATATAGATTAATAATATAAAAGAAAGCACATTAATTTAGGGTGCTAACAGAGTTGTGCAGCAAGGTATGTAAGGTTTCTTGATCCTATACTCTCTGGCATGAATCTAACTCTAGTGTTACAAAGTAAGCTTCCTAAGTGCTCTTTCTTTCAAACGATAAAATAATAGCAGTGTACAACTTCCAGTGTTACTAATGGCCTTATCCCAACTTCTTAGGGTATTAAAGTACCTCAAAACATGTTTGTGTCTAGATTTGCACATTTACTCTTCTAAGTACTAGTATGATAAAGGTACTGTCAACAACAAGTTTTATGAGTTCTTGTCTGAGTAAAACGTGGTCCATTATGTTATTTAATCTCCTATATGTTATATTTTTATTATTTTTTACTTCCAACCTCATCATTTCTACATCAAGTACATATTTATATATCTTTTGCTACTGGTCTAAAGTTCTAAATTTAATAATGTTAGGACCACCAAAATAATAACTTTAAAGATGAAAAGAATGATCTGAAGTGAATCTATATATTCTTAGGTGGTATCCCAGAGGTGAAAGGAACACCTAGCATGGGTCGATCCCAATATTCCATGTGGTATCTCATAGGTAAAATGAAAGCCTAGAATGGGTTGATCTCGATTTATGTATTTATGAGGACCGTATTCCAAAGGTTAAAATGCCTAACATGGGTCATCCTCTTTTACCACTGATCAGCTGGTAATTTGTATCATGCCTTACAATTTTATAAAGCAAAGAAAAATAATGTAAAGTAAACGATGTAATGTACATGATTCTACAAATACAAGTAAGAGTGGTCTTTTTAACCTAAATGGTTTGGCTATGGATATTACTTGTAAGTAAGGGGTGGTATAAGGATACCACTAATATTGTCCTTGGTCAATAAAATCATAAATGTGTTTTATTGGTAATTTTTAATTTGGTTTTAATTAGGCATTAATGGCGGGGTGTGTAGCAAAGCCATGAAAGGTGGCGGTCCCGGGAGGACAAAAACTGGAAACTCATATTTGCCGATATGAGGATTTATCTTGTGGACTGTGTGCATGATCTCACACTATTAGGGGATGTACTAGTCATCCCATAGGATAATTCCCTAGTTGTGTGGCTACGCGTACTAGGCCCTTTTAGCAGAGGGAGCTGAACCCATATAGGCCGTGGATGGTTTAGTACGGCCAAGATACACAGCTCAGGTAAAGGTTTTAAATTCATGCTAAACCCGGTTCCTTTTTCTTGCACTTATATATGTATGTTTGTATGCATTATGACGGTTTTACTTGGTTTTATAACTGAAATTATTTTATCCTTATCCTGAGATTCATGCTAGTGGTCACTCGCTAACCCTTCTATTGGCTGCTGTATACCTACGCTATGAAGGAACCGACTATTCTACTCCTATTGTTTAGCACACAGATTTGGTATCAGTATTTGGACTGAAGTGGTAAGATTCCATCCTTTCGGAAGGCATCATTGTATGTTATGGAATATCTTTAGACATTTTTATTTTATTGCGGATATTGGTTTTAGTCATGGTTGGGGGCATGTCCCAACATGATTTGTTTACTCTTTTGGATAGAGGGTTTGTGGTACTTCTAGGGGTTGGTATGTGAGGGATCGGTATTGGTGTCGACCTTGGCATTGGAATAGGCTAGTGGGCTGACACCACATCACAGGATTTATCACCGTTCCATCATATTACATTTTTGGATTGATTATCTTATTATAATTTGGTATTCTCTTTGGCTATGGCCTGGTTTATGGCCTTTGGTTTTGTTTGGTATGGTTGAACTCGGTTGGGTCGGTCATGGTTGTGACCCTATCCCAGAGTCTTAATGAGAAAATTTATGCTATCTTGTTATATGTTCAAAATTCAGCCCATCATGGGGTGGATATAGGTGGTTGGGTTGGGTAATAGGGGGCGGTCCCCGATTCTGGTTGAACTTGGGATACCCATTACGCTAAGGCCCGGGGTCGGGTCATGTCAAGAAATCTGGGTGTTTCAAAGGCCAACTCAAGGTATAACCAAAATCATTAGTCTAGCATTTTTAAAACCTTATAATCATAGTAAGAGCTAGTTCTACTATACATCAGGGTTTCTAATCCATACATCTAGTCATAAGATAATCATGCATAGTAATTTAATCGTAAGATAAATGAGCCAGAATCATACCTCAAATCTCGATGTCAAATCATTAACCAATCTATCACAACTAGCCAAAACAATGACCATAACAATAATAATAACTATAGCAATGACAACACGAGTAACCGGCTAGTCCAGACAAACAATACCTAATCAAGCCTTTAATGAACCCCCACTGCCCCAGGCTCAGAAGGTTCAATCAACATATAACACACCGCAAGCCATACACATCACTCATACCTATTCAACCCCATATAAGGATGATAGATATAGGCGTATACTGGTGATAGGCAATGTGCATGCAAAGATGAATGCAACAGAATCCATAAAGTCATAACCGCTTCAAATATCATAATTTATATCCGAAATTGAACCAGTAAGTATAATCAATATCATAATCACCATAATCATCATAACCATCACCATCATAACCATCATCATCATAATCATCCTTGGGACTTGCTGGGCATATAAGCATATCATCATAATCATCTTTTGACCTTGTTGGGTATATAAGAATATCATCATAATCATTCTCAGGCCTTACCAAGTATTTAAGAATATAATCATAATCATCCTCCAGCCTTGCTGGGTATATAAGCATATCATCATAATCATCCTTTGGCCTTACCGGGTATATAAGCATATCATCATAATAATCCTCCGGCCTTGCTGGATATATAAACATATCATGATAATTATCGTCCATCCTTGCTGGTATTATAATCATATCATCATAATCATCCTTAGACTTCCTAGGTATATAAGAATATCATCATAATCATTCTACGACCTTGCTGGGTACATAAACGTATCATCAACACACATATATATATCACATCAATAATATAATCTATCATTGGGTTTTACCAGTAATTTATATCATAAATGCATCCTCCTCCTCTGTCCCACACTAAAGATATATATATATATATAATAGATGAATGGACTTAAGTCGTAGCTAAAAAAAGTGTAAATCCGTAAATCTATTGCCCGAGAAAAACTTAGGGACTAAATCATTATAAAAGTGTAGAAAGGGTCAAAGTCTCTCACCACCAGAATAAATAGTAGTATCACAATCATAGACCAAAATCTATCCTGGTCAAATCTTTAAAACATCATTTTCAATCTCTTTTACACATAGGTTATTCATTATGATGGTGCAATTATTATTATGAAGATATTCGTTTTAAGGTGAAAAGTGGGCTTTAACCCCTATTTAGGAAAAATAGTAATAAAATCATATTTTAGTCAGAATCGTATCATTTATTGATTTAATGATCATGAATGTACCAAATATATGCATGCCATCAATAGTATTCAAACAATGGAACCATATGCATCATTATATCTATAAACTGCAGTCGCATCCTTTACAAGGACAAACACTTCTCGGATGTCCAACCGATATCATAACAATTCGGCCTTCAGCCCAATAATGTGTCTAGAATAATTACAACATCATAATTATGGCCTCTGTCCCACATACATATTCGGAACCCATATCAATAATCATATGCATAAGCCATCTCATATCTATAATTCATAACATATCTATGAGTAAGATTGTATCTATAGGCCATGAATAATCTCTGTGAGGCATCTCACATCTATGAGGCATATCATATCTATAATGCTATAAATCATAACTATGATGCATTTCACATCTATGAGGCATGTCATATCAGCAAGGCCATAAATCATAACTATAAGGCATTCACATCTACGAGGCATTATATATCAATAAGGCATCTCACATCTAGGAGGCATAATATATCAATAAGGCATCTTATATATAGGAGAAATAATATATCACTAGGCTATAAATCATAACTATGAGGAATATCACATTTATACGGCATCGCATAGCTATAGGCCACATATCATAACTATGTCTATGCCTATATTATTAAACATATCAATGGATCATATCATAAATCTAGTCCAAATTCATATCATAATAACAAGCCATTAATCATAATTCGGTGAAAACTATCATCATACACCAAGTCATGAAGTAACTTTATACTAAAGGCTCAATAGTCCCAATTCAAAGGACTACCTAGCCTAAAATTAATATTTTAGAGTTGACAGGTCTGTTAAAATTCTCATCTGTAGTCATCTACTAGGATTTGATTTGACACCAAATCCTAAACAACGAAATCTCCAAAATAGGGAAATGAACCTAAAATCTAAACGAACTATTCGATCATAGAACTGATAATTTCGACAATTCATAAATGACCTATAGCCACTGTGGCAAATATCAAAACACTGAAAATGCATGCAAATCAAGGAAATAGCCTGGAGGATCATTAAAGTATCCACTACTAAAAGGACTTTTTCCCATAAAAATTAATGGATAGAAAGATCTTAGAAGCCCAAAGAGATGAGGTATTGGGCCTGCATGATCCAAGCATGACTTCCCAGATAACCTCTGGGAAGAGAAAACACTTCTAAGGGATTTTCCACAGGTAGCCCTTTATCAACCATATCTCTCACTTCACTTCCAAATTACCATAACACAACCTGAACCAGCAATTGGCTTCCAATTGAACCAAATAATACTGATGCATTCAAATCTAAACCACAACACACTGATACTATCTCAATACCCACACAAATCAAGAAGGATTATCCAAGCCAAAATCAAACCAAGACATGAGTCATACCGTTAACTCCAAATCCAAATATAACCTTTCTTTACCATTCCACACCTACTATCATCCCCAAACTAAAAGGAAAATTACCTGAGTCCACTCAATGTAGTCTCATCATAGAGAACTCAAAGAATTAAAGATAATCTACTAAAAGTCCATACGAAAAGCATGAGAATAAGTTCATAAGGAGCTATCTGGACACACAACTTGAGATAATCCAGGAATGTAATCTATGCCAATGTTATAACTAGTTTGGATAATAATCAAAACTGAAATCTAGAAGTCCAAGGCACAAATAATTTACCAATAAATCATCTACTCCTGGATGTCCTATCAATAGAGAATGAATCCAAGATAAATCCAACTCAAGCATACTACTCATACTAAGTATATCATCTGAGAATCTAAAAGAGAACTAAAGACTCGAGGTTACAGCTAAAGGAACTAATACCATGTCAATGGTCTATCATCTAAAATCTTATCAACTAAAATTCATTCGAATTTGAGAAGACCACATAGGTAACCATGGATCTTGTTCATTGATCTGAGGTGGATTTATGCATCTTAGGGTTATTATCCTAGCTTATTTAGCCTTATTTTGAGTACAACTTGTGTGCTTTATGTGTTGATAATGCTATAATTGATCATATAAGAGTTTAAGTAAATGATTACAATGTTTATGGTGTATTTCAAACAAGTAGGTACTTAGATTGGTCACTTAGAGTCAAATATGAAAACTAGTGCTACTAGATTGAGCTAGGTGTTTGTCTAGTTGATCTCGATGGATTTTATTGTGTTTAATGAGTTCCTAAGTTTTTTATTATGTCATTACATGGGGAAAAACTTGTTCATAATGTGAAAAGTGTAATTGAATTAATCCAAGAGTGAAAATACTAAGTAAAGATCAAAGTGCATAGAGACTAATCTTAGCTAGCGTTTCTTGTTCACCATGCTTGATATTGTGTTGTGTTGAGCTCTAATACATGGTTTATGATGATGTAGGATGCTTGGTGAGTTAATTTAGATGATATATTAAGGATATACTAGCTGGAAATAAAGTGGAAACAACACCACAAGGCTTGGTATAGAGGATAAATGCACAAAGTAAAGTTGAACGACAAAAGTGAAATTCTAGTGAAGTCTTGCGTTAAGACCACATCGCAATGTCCCCTCTACCTTTCCAGGCCTCGCGTCGCAAACTACACTCCACGTTTACAGGCCTTGTGTTGCTGTATCTACTACACCTTTCCAATCCTCACGTCATGACCCCATCCTAAGGAGCCTTCCCAATGCATTGCGCCACTCATTCCACAAGCGACCAAACACATTTATTTATTAATGGGACACGTGTACTGGTTGTTGGACATATTGGATGATTTGGAGGCTTAAAGAGGGGATGATACACACTTTAATTAGGGTTTATTTCTCTTTACTTTAGATTTTTAATAGATTTAATCATGGATTCAACTATGTTGATGACGGTTATGTCAATTAATGGCTAAACGTCCCCTTCCCAGGAAAAAACCAAGAACATGTTTACTTTCACTTTGAATTGAGTTTGTTTGGATTTATGATCATATTTGATTGTTTTGATCCTTGTTTTAACTATTTCAAGTATTATCTAACCTTAGAATACATATATTGTTGACCTTGTGATCTCAGGAGGGGGAATAGGAAGATAGAATATGGGGATAAATAAAGGAAGGTTCTTATTCTTTTATAAAATAAAAAATTTGAATTAGCCTCTAGGATAGGAATATACCTAGAAGCCTTTCTTGGATCACATATAGGATGGTAGCTTCACGCATCTAATTGGATTATTATATTCTCGCTCAACGATATAGTTGTAATGTCCAAGTTAGGTGGAAGATTAGAGGTCAGGAGACCATAATCATGCGATAAACCCTACGAATCAACAGCCAAGATAAGTAATATAGCTAATGAAGTTCAATAGCGTAGTGTGATTATTCGTAGTGCTTTAACCCTGGGTTTTCATCGATTGATTGTCCAAAGTCTTTCCTTGTCAGCATTACTTTATTTACTCTTAATTATAACTTTTAAAACTCTTTGGGGTTCAATTTCCCTAGTTGATCTCAATTATTAAACTAGAATTGGATAGTTTCTTAAAAAAAGTCTCTGAGGGATAGATATTTGTATTTATTTGAGGCCACTGTATTACTTGGTGAGACCACGTATACTTTCGTGTGTACTTGGGTGTAACAAGTTTTTGGCGCCGTTGTCAGGGACTTGTAAATTGGCAACTATTTTTGTTTTAGATTTACCTTTTTAGATTTATTTCGTGCTTTACACTTGGTCTTGGTATTAAATTTGCAGGAAATAAGTTTATAGGCTAATAAGCTGGCAATGGATAGGGAATTGGTTGAACCAAGCCCCGAACCTGAGCAATGCTTCCATCAGCAAAGGAGAGAAGCAATCCTTCTCCCCAGTATCCTACAATTTCAAGAGGAACAATGCAATCCTTTTCTCATTACTGAAGATCAACCAACCCGTAGGATAGTTCATGAAGTGTCAATCCCAATTTCAATAAATTCTACCTTCCCTTTTAAGAAACTGGATACTGGAGGCAACTTTAAGCTGAAACAAAACATGGTGTAACTTTTGATCAGTAGTGGATAGTTTATGAGGCTTTTACATAAAGATTCACAAGTTCATCTACAAAAATTTCTAGAGATTAGTTACACATTCATCCCTATGAGTGTGTCAACTAATTATATTAGGCTGGAACTATTCCTCTTTTCACTATTGGGGAAATCAAAGAAGTGGTTGAACGCTGAGCTGACAAGTTCAATCATAACCTGTGATGACTTATCCTAGAAATTCCTTATTCGATTCTTTCTATCTGTTAAGACCATAAGACTGCACAGTGAGATTGTATGCTTCAAACAAAAGCCAGATGAGAACTTATATCATGCATGGGAGAGGTTCAAAGTTCTTCTTTAGGATTGTCCACATTATCAACAATCCAATAAGGTATTAGCTCACACTTTTGTAGTGGTAGTTGACTATAACACAAAAATTTTGCTAGATTCAGCTGTAGGTGGTAAAGCATTAGAATTGACGTATGATGAACTGTATACCTTGTTGAACCAAATTACATAAGGAAAATTGGAGTGGCATTCTGATTTAAAAAATGATACAAAGAAGGTTTTAAGTGTGATAGAGGTGGACCTATTTACTGCTATATCTTCCTAGATTGTTGCATTGCAAAATTAGTTAAACACTCAATTCAGCAATATGAAATTGGGGTTACACAACCTATAACAATAGTGAATGCAATCCAGCAGACTAGTACTTGGTGCATGGTTTGTAGCAATAGTAGCCATTCTGCAGATATATGTGATGTAAATCTTGAGTCAATGATGTTTGTGGGAAATGTTCAAAGGCTAAATTATGGTAACACCTACAACAAGAAGTGGCAGACTCAGCCACCAAATCTAGCATGGAACAACTACTAACAATAATTTTAACAGTAGTAGGTTCAAGGGAATCAGGCCACAACTAAAACTAGCAATGTGGAGGAGATGTTGAAACAACTTATAGTTGCCAAGAACTATTGGCAGGAGATATGAAGAGTCAATAGCTAGAAATAAAAAGTCAGCAAATGGCTACAAGGATCTTGAGTTGTAGATGGGTCAGCTAGCAGCAGCTCAAAATGATAGGCCTCAAGATTCTTTGCCAAGTAATACTAAAAATCCTATACAAGTAATGGAAATCACTTTGAGGAGTGGAGAAAAGCTCAAAACTAAACCTCCAAAGGCAACTAAGAAGGTAGATGCAGAGATAGTTCTTAAGCTAATTGCAGATAAAGTTATTAAAAAGTCGAGTAAGTCTGAGTACTCAAAAACCAAAGTTGTTGAACAGGTGAAGAAAAGCCTACTACTATTTTTCCTATAGAGGTTGATACCAAAGAAGGATGCATACTGTAAGAAGTTCTTTGACATGTTTAGAGAGCTTCACATTAACCTTCCTCTTTTAGATGTTTTGCGGGAAATGCCCAAGTATTTTAAGTACTTGAAGAATGTGGTAACTAACAAGGTTATGCTACAGGATGTTGAGGCAGTAGCACTCATTAAGGAGTGTAGCTCTATAGTGACATAGAAGATGCCCCGAAATCTCAAGGACCCTGGGAAGTTCACTCTTTCTATTCAAATTATGAATAGTGAGTTAGTCTATGCACTTAGTGATTTGGGGGCAAGCATAAATTTGATGCCTCTATCATTGTTCAATACTTTTGACTTAAGAAAGCTGAGACCGAGCTTTGTAATACGCCAATTGGCAAACAAGACCCTAGCCCATCCTGAAGGAATCATAGAAGATGTGCTCATCAAGGTTGGTAAGTTTATTATACTTTCTAACTTTATTTTTTTAGATTTTAAGGTAGATAAAAGAGTGTCAATTCTCTTAGGATGTCCATTCTTGGTAATAAGAAGAGCATTGATAGATGTGAGAGAGGGTATGCTCACAATGAGCTTAGATGATGAAGAGGTAATTTTCAAATTGTACAAATCGCTCAACACACTATCCCAGTACAATATTTGTGCATGATGATTGTGATTGAAGGGGATGAGTGTGGGGTAGTGAAGTCTATTCCACAAAATACCTCTTTGGACTTCCTTATTGAGCAGCCCAAGTATCCAATACCTTCGCCTGAAATAATGCAAGTTGATGAGCCTAAAAGGGCAATTGTTGAGAAAGTTGTTGACCTTGATAGTTCTCACTTAAGAGGTCAAAAATGATAAGAAGATGGCCTCCAAGTAGGAGAAAAAGGATAAAGAAAAATGGATGAGTTAGTGATTGGGTCGTGCTGCGACACTAAATCTGGCACTGCTTAGGACACAACCCAACTTAAAGTAGGATTTATTATCAGTATTTTTAGTTTTTACTTCACTAATTTTTATTTTTGTTGAGTCATAGGTTGATGGGAAGTCTGAGTACTAGGAAATCTAAGCTAAGGAGAATGAAGAAGACTAAGTGTGGGGTCCCCAGACCCTCTTGATGTATAAAGATGCTACTAGCTAGGCGTAGAAGCCTCAGGGAGTATCTCTATCTCTACTTTAAGCACACTTCGGGGATAAAGTATATTTTTAAGTGTGGGGTGGGGAAATTTCCATTTTTAGGGGTAATTTTAAAATTTTTGTGTTAGGACTAAGTGGGATATTCTTATTGGTGCTATAATTGACTGCATGATTCAAGTGTTTTGGTTGTAAAAATCATGTTGATTGTGTGAATTACTATTTTTTTAGACTCCTAGGCTCATGATATGACTCTTGTACTTGTTGGCTTCATATTGAATTCATGTGATTGTTTGGTTGAGAGTCTATGATAATCCTACTTAAGTTGAGCATGTGTCATATGTGTGTAAGGTTATAGTATATTCCTTGTTGCATGTGATGTCTAGAACTTTCCTAGTGTGTGTGAAAAGAAAAATAAAGAGTGTGGTTTTAGGAGATGATATAGGCATTTATTTGATAGCCAAGTTACCTTCTTTTTACCTACCCTTGTGAATTATCCTAGTTAACCCCGTTGAGCCTTTAGCTTATTCTTTGGCAGCCTCATATGTAGCCTTATCCTCTTTTTAATTGACCTTAATTTAATCCAAATATCTTAAGTGCTTTAGTGTAAAATTAATTAAGGATTTGGAATTTCAATTAGGAGAAAGGTGAAATTGAAACCCCAAAGTGATAGTTATTGGTGTGTAAAAATGTTATGTGATGTCGTTGGGAGTTGAGTAATATAATGAAAACCAATTTGTTCAAATTGAATAAATTGTGAACAAAGAATACTCCCATCATATTATATGTGAATGAGCTTAATGAGATGGGGCAAAATAAAATATGTGTTAAGGTAGTAGAGGTAAAAGTTGGTTGTTGGAGATTGGTTTTAATTGTATAACATGATGTATTAAAGCACTCAGGGAAGATTGTCACTATTACTGGCCAGAATAGTTCCTACCCATCCCTTGACTTACATTACAACCATTAAAGAACTATTTGATCCTAATCTTAACATTCTGATATTGGTTGAGTACTACACTAAGGGAAAGCCTATGGTTCATCATTTGTAACTTGTGAATTGTTTGTGAGAGTGAGTGCAATTTGATTCTTGTACCCATTTTGTCATGGATTGCATGATTGTGAGTGATTATGGGTAACTCTCTTATTATGAGGGAACATTTTTGATGATAGTTGGGTGAATTATATGATGTCTATAATTGAATAATACGTATGAGTTTGCCAACTAGGTGAGTCAATTCCTGAAGCTAGGATGTTTTTAAGTAGTCTTCTTGAACTTTCAATTTTGTACTTAACAATGCTTAGTGTAGAAACTTGCATTCTGTGTAGTCATTGTTGTAATTGCTTGAGTGTATTGCTTGTAGTAGAAGTGTTGAGTCACCTCAGCTTATGATGCTTATAGTAAAGAGTTGTTCGAGGACGAACAAGGCTTTAAGTGTGGGGTGGTGATCTGAGGTGGATTTATGCATCTTAGTATTGTTATCCTAGCTTATTTAGCCTTGTTTTGAGGGAAACTTGTGTGATTAATGTGTTGATAATGATATAATTGAGCATAAAAGTGTTCAAGTATGTTATTACAACGTTTATGGTGTCTTTCAAACAAGTGGGCACTTAAATTTGTCAATTAGAGTTCAAATGTGAAAACTAGTGCTACTAGCTTGAGCTAGGTGTTTGTCTAGTTGATCTCGATGGATTCAATTGTGTTTAATGAGTTCCTAATGATTTCATTATGTCATTACTTTGGTAAAAATTGTTCATAATGTTCAAAGTGTAATTTAATAAATCCAATACTCAAAACATAAGTAAAGATCAAAGTTGACGGAGACTAATCTTAGCTTGAGTTTCTAGTTCATCGTGCTTGATATTGTGTTGTGTTGAACTCTAATACGTGGTGTTTGATGATGTAGGATGATTGGTAAGTTGATTTAGATTATATACAAAGGATGTAAAATCTGGAAAAGAAGTTAAAACAACAACACAAGGCTTGGGATGGAGGATAAATGCACAAAGTGAAGTTGGACATTAAAAGTGAAATTCCAGTGAAGCCTCGTGTTGAGACCACGTCGCGACCTCCACTCCACATTCCCAGGCCTTGCGTCGTGAACTCCACTCCAACTTTCCAGTCCTTGCATCACAACCTCCAATCCACCTTTCCAAGCCTCGCATCATAACCCCATCCTTAAGAGACTGACCAACGCGTCGCACCACCCATTCCATACACGACCAAATGCCTTTGCTTATAAATAGGACTTGTGTACTGGTTGTTGGACATCTTGGACGATTTGAAGGCTTAAAGTGGGGCTTATACATACTTTAATTAGGTTTTATTTCTCTTTACTTTAACTTTTTAATAGATTTAATCATGGATTCAACTATGTTGATGATGGTTATGTCGATTAGTGGCTAAACGCTCTCTTTCCGGGGTTAAGGCCAAGAATATGTTTACTTTTGCTTTGAATTGAGTTTGTTTGGATTGATTATCATATTTGGTTGTTTGTTTATCCTTGTTTTAAATATTTTAAGGATTATCTAACCGTAGAATACATATATTGTCGACCTTGTGATCTCGGGAGGGGGAATAGAAAGATAGAACGTGGGGATAAATAGAGTAAGGTTCTTATTCTTTTGTAAAATAAGGAATTTGAATTAGCATCTAGGATAGGGATATACCTAGAAACCTTACTTGGTTCACATGTAGGATGATATCTTAATACATCTAATTGGATTATTACATTCCTGGTCAGTGATGTAGTTGTAATATCCAAGTTAGGTAGACGATTAGAGGTCGGAAGACCATGATCATGCATTAAACCCTACGAAACAACAACCAAGATAAGTAATCGAACGAATGAAGTTAAATAGCGTAATATGATTGTTCGTAGTTCTTTAACCCTGGGTTTTCATCGATTTATTGTACAAAGTCTTTCCTTGTCTGCATTACTTTAGTTTACTTTTAATTATAACTTTTAAAACTCTTTTGGTTACAACTGCACTAGTTAATCTCAATCGTTAAACTATAATTGGATAGTTGGTTAAAACAAGTCTTTGAGGGATCGATATTCGGCTTTATTTGAGGCCACCGTATTACTTGGTGAGACCACGTACAATTACGTGTGTGCTTGGTCGTAACACTCATCCAGCCTATAGATGAAATCCAAACTGAGAAAAATTTAAAATGAAGGTACACGTAAGCTCTTCAACTCCAAGCTGAGATCTCAGCACCAAGACTGAATCGCTCGATCTCAACTACCCAAAAAAACCTGAAGACAAGTAGCCATTCATACTCCAACTCTATCATAACTTCCAAATCGCCATTCCAAGGCGTCAACTCCAGACTAAGCCAATAAGTCTATATTAATGTCAACTACTCAAATCGTCTTTAATATCCAAATTTGACATATCCAAGCTAAATCATAACAAGACAAAATCTAAACATAGGTAAAGAACAAAATTTCTATAGAGGATAAATCACTGACTGAAAACACAAGAAATCAACTCTATATTTGCTGGAGGGAATGAACTATCAAAACATACTCAAGTACTTGTAACGCCCCGAGATCCCATCCTGAGACATCACACGGTGCTTATGGACCCAAAGGACCACAAGCTAATCCTTTACTGATATCAGTACCTGTACACTGCATAATATATGAAATAAATGCAGAAAGTGGCCATAAGGTTCAACACATCTATACAAACTCAAAATTGAAAACTAAATACTAATACATCCGTCATCTGTCTGAAAAGACTCTAAACTGTAAGAACTATGGAGTTGATGGGACAAGTCCCCAACTAACTCTATCAACTGAAAATAACAAAAATCTGATGCAAATAATAGTAAACTGAAACTCATCCTCAAAAGAAAAGGACTCACTGCTATGACTACTGCTGCTGACTAGGACTAAACTGCTGAGGAAGCTCTAGGTCCTGTGCCTCTGAACCTATGGTGCTAAATAAAACACCATAGCACAAATGCGTTAGTATAGGGATATACTGAGTATGTAGATAAGGTAAGTCTAGATACAAAGGCTCATGCATTCACAATATCTAAGCTGAATGGTCATGAAAATGTTGCACGAGAATACATACATGAATGCACAGACCATAAACACAATCATCACAACTCTAGGTATTGAAACTCGGATACCACTTTACTACAGACTGAACTCACTACTGACACTGAAATACTGAATTATTGATTCATCTGATACAGAGAACTGAGGATCTGGATGTACTTACATCAAGGACTGAATTCTAAGCTTTACTTCTTTCGACTGACAAGATTAGAGAACAACCTTTCTAATGGATGAAATTCAGAAACTATTATCAATGATAAAAAATATGATTAAATTCGAATCTGACAATAAGGATACTCAATAAAAATCAGAGACTGTGAATCAAGCCTATCTGGTGGCATATCTCTGAATATGATATCAAATAATTGCATACGTGACCAAGCCTATCTGTCGGTATGGTCCATGAATCAATGGAACTATCTGAGTTCCTCATAATGATAGATGACTGTATCTGACAGTCCTAATTTTTGAAGATTGATACTGAAACTAAAACTGTGGGAAGTAGTTACTTAACTGACATGTCCCGACCTACCACAGGTGGGGTCCAACTTGTAACCATAGCTGGAAGGGTATCAATACCGAGCCACGGGTAAAGTCCTCTCTCTGGTCAATTCTCTCTGATGGATGACCCTACCAGGCAATCGACCTAAGGTAATATAATAGTCAAATACTCTCTCTCTAGAGGTGATAGCCTTTTCTGGCGGTGACTCCTATATCCTGTGTTGGCTATAAAGTTCTGGAGTTTAAGGATTGCTACTAACGACTTCAGCCTCTCTCTCTCATTGATGGGAGGAGCCGCCATTCCTTCCCTTGTTTGGTTCTAGGTTTTACTCCCAACTGAAATACTCTGAACTTAATTCTTAACTGAAAGCAGCTAAACTGAATCTAATACTGATCATGTTTTTCAAAGGACAAGAATGAATAAGCTGAAATCACTTAATTCCATATCTACCGGAAATGGTATTGAATCATGGTATTTGACTGACGATACATAGCTTGAATAAATTGCTTGAATCTCTTCTGAGATTAGAATTGAATCACTTGAATACTATTAAATCTTAAGTGATTACAAGACTGAGGCTAGATTACTAGCGATACAGATATTACAGAGATAACTTAGATTACTGAGCTTTCTTAAGTTCTGGAACTGTCTGAGGATACAGAGTTCTATAATTCACTAATTTCTGAGAATCATGGCTCGATTGGAATTATCAAGAAACAGACACAGGCTCTAGACAATAACTCTATTATTGGATATAAATACCCTCAGAACTCGATAACATAAAAGTAAATCGTAATCATTCTTTTATCATCACAACCACAATCATTTATTATCACAATCACATAGGTGTCTCTTTACATAATCGGGAATCATAACATACATTCATCCGCATAATCATTAAGACATCACATCAAACATGTAGGGATCACCATTATTTATTCATCATCACAATTATTAAGGGGTCACTTCGAGCATTTAGGAATCATCAACTTATACTAGTATAGGAAAAATAGGATATTAGATTATACTTCCTTCAACAAGGTCTTACCTCAAGTACTTCACACCTAAATTAGTCTTGACATGTATTTGGACATCACATGATATGGGGAAACTTCATACTATCATGTCACAACTTACTTGCTAACCACTTGGCATGTATTAAAAACTTAGCATACATCAAAGAGCACATAATTGAGTAATTTACTACTATCAAATCTTCACTTGTTCACTAAAGGCCTTCAACAAACACTAGTCATACACGGGTCCACACGTATTTAGGGATTTCCTACTATCATGGAATAATTTATCCACTTGGGCATTTTATCAAATACTAGGCATGCATAGATTGGCTCATACTTTGGGATTTCCTATTCAACATACTGTAATAGCCTTTATTTTTCACCTAAGCTTTTCATCAAACCTATGGGGGACATGCTCCGCTCATTCAACCATTTCTACACCGAAATATCATGAACACATCACATAGAAAGTAACATAAGGATAATTCATCACAAATATCACATGGATTCTACCTAATATGGTCAAAGATAATGAATCTTGTTAACAAATATGAATCAAAACTTAACAACACATGTAATATCAATTTCAACTCATACAAATCATTAACAACTCATATAAATCAGGGAATCTCACAAACATAAAATTTTTATATTTTAAAAAGGGTTCTTGAGCTTCTTGGATAAACGGAACCAAAGAATCAACATCTACATACCTTGGGTAAACTTCTTTCTTGAAGGTTCTTGGAGAGATTCTTGATTTGTTGACTTTCTCTTGATCTTTCTTGAATAAGAAATAAGGGTTTTGATCTTGGAAATAAACCCTAATTTGATATTTTGGATGAATGAGAAGTTATGTGCCTTGATTTGGGGTGATTGGGTGTTAAATAGGGTGAAAAATAACCCAAAAATATCTTTAAAATGGTGTTTTAGTGCTGTCTCGGACAAATCTGACGGTCAGAGTGATGGACTGTCACTCTGGTGACTAACCATCACTCCCACCAGCACTTTTGGTCCAGAAAGGGGCCTTATTGATTCAGTTTTGATGGCCAAAGTGACGGGACGTCACTGACTTGACGGTCCATCAGTTTGTCCGTCATTCCTGGACAGCTCGGATAGCTCTCAGTAAAACGACCTTAACTTCGTACTCCGATATTGGATTCTGGAGAAATTGGTATTGTTGGAAAGCTAATTCAATTATATATCTTTTGATAGGTTATAATCTCAAAAATTCTTTGAAGAATGGAATATATGCTCATTTAAAGTTGAGTATGGTAATGGCTTTCTCAAGAATTTAATCGGTAAGGGATGCTTTGATTCGTCTAATAGATAGGACGAATTTAAGGCCTTAATACACATCAAAATTGATCATAAAACTACCAAATAACTAATATTTATTTATCATGAGCTTGAATCATGGTTCTAATATCGGTTGGGATTCTTGGGGTATTACAATATCTCCTCCTTGGAAACATTCGTCCTCGAATATCTCTTGATAGACTGAGAATACGGATCAACAGAACTTACTCAAGAAATGAAAACATCTTAAGGCATGACTACATAACTAGAACAACTGACATACTGAGTTCTTACACTGGGCATGCATATCTGATGCATGGAATACTCAACTGAACCTACTCATAGCTGAGTTCTCATAACAAACATGCATATCTGATGCATGGATGTCCGGCTAAGCTAATTTTCGAAAGTAAGACTTGACAATGAAGTAAAGACTGATGCTAACATCATAAACAAAATCTGAACATACATCTGTATGAATCTAATGACATGCAACATCATAATACTATTGGGTATCTTCCCCTTGGGACTCTATGTCCCTCTAAACACACTTCGCTAAAATACTGGGGCGGTGCACGGGGCACCTACAGACTAGGTCATAATTGACCGATTGAGATTTGAAACTCATGTATGACTCATGATAGCATATAATCTGAAAATGGAAAAAAAGGAGCTAACAATGCATATCATAAAGATGAAGGGCTCATAACTTATCCGGGTCTATTTCAGGGAATCCTTCCCGATCAAGGCGAGCCTGAAGCGCTTGGAGTCTACCCCTTTGAGTCAGTGCTCTACATTCTCACATTCTATGGCCTGGCTCACCAAACCCAATGGACACATCACTACCAGCTCTACACACACCTTGGTGGTGCCTGCCACACTACCCACAACGCAGATGGGTACGAACACCACTAGCACTACTCTGGGCTTTGGAGCTTGGCACTCCCTTAGATATGACACCCCCAAGCACAGGTGTCGGTACACTAGATAAACATGGAGATGGTACTATAAATCTCTGACCATGCTGGGAATTACTACCACCCTGGGACCCTGATTTTGAGAAACCACGACTACCAGTTTTGGCTCTCTTACACACTTTCTTTTTTTCTTTCATCTTATCAACCTCAATTTGTTTCTCGTGCATCATTAGCCTAGAAAGATCCATATCTCTATTGATCATATCATCTCTACACTCTTTCAACACATAACTCGACACCCCAGATAAAAATTTGCTCATACTCGCTCTAGGGTCAGCTACCAAGTCAGGAGCATACTTAGCTAATTGGTTAAACCTAAGACAATACTCTTTCACAGTCATAGAACCTTGCCTTAGGTTCATGAACTCTTCTACCTTAGCCTCACTCATCTCTAGCGGAAAGAATCTATCTAGAAAGGCACTCTGAAACTCTGACCAAGTCATACGAGCTGTATTCTCTTCTCTACTCTTCTCCCACATGACTACCCAATCATGAGCAATATTATTTAACCTATAGGATGCTAAATCAACACTCTCCTCCTTGGAAACATGCATAATCTGGGTGATCTTCTTCACTTCCTCTAAATAAAGCTGTGGATCCTCACCTACTACTGACCTAAAGAATTCTGGCGGGTTCATTTTCATGAAACTTTTAACCCTGGCTGCGGGAGAATCCCTATCTTACTGAAGTAGGACTGTAGCCTGATGATTACTCTGAACATTAGTCACAGCTTGGGCTAGCGCCTGAAAAGCTGCCCGAAAATATGCATGTGACATACTCTTATTCTCGGGATCTACTGGTTGTGGGGGCTGGTCATCAACCCCGTGAACAAAATTTCTAGGAGGAGGCATACTCTGTAAATAGAAGGAAAAAGTGGATTAGACTAAGAACTAACATGAGCTCATGCTCACTCGTACGACATGATCACTGAAAGAAGGGAAACTTCTCCTAAGAACATCCCGTAGCCTATTTTACATAAATATGGCGTGCTACACACTCATGCATAAGACTCTACTAGATACGACTTTTCAGACTCCCTAGGACACTCTTGAACCTTAGGCTCTGATACCAAGTTTGTAATGCCCTAAGATCCCATCCCGAGATGTCACATGGTGCTTATGGGCCCGAAGGACCATAAGCTAACCCTTTACTTATATCTGTACCTGTACACTGCATAATAAATGAAATAGACTACAAAAACTGTCCATAAGGTTCAACACATCTATACATACTCAAAACTGAAAACTGAATACTAATACATCCATCACCTGTCTAAAAAGCCTCTAAATTTATAAACTGTGGAGTTGATGGGACAAGTCCCCAACTAACTCCGTCAACTGAAAATATCAAAAATCTAATGCAAATAATAGTAAACTGAAACTCATCCTCAAAAGAAGAGGACTCACTGCTAAGACTACTGCTACTGACTGGGACTGAACTACTGAGGAAACTCTAGGTCTTGTGTCTCTAAACCTATGGTGACAAATAAAACATCATAGCGCAAATACGTCAATATAGGGATGTACAGAGTATGTAAATGAGGTAAGGCTAAATGAAAAGGCTCATCCATACACAATATCTAAATTGAATGATCATGAAAATGTCTCACGAGAACACATACATAAATGCACAGACTATAAACACAATTATGACAACTCTAGCTAATGAAACTCAGATACCACTTTACTATAGACTGAACTCAGTACTGACACTGAGATACAAAATCACTAAGTCATCTGAAACTGAGAACTGAGGATCTAGATGTACTTACATAAAGGACTAAATTTTGAGCTTTACTGCTTTCGACTGACAGGATTAGAGATCAACCTTTCTAACGGATGATATTCAGAAACTATTATCAATGGTAAGAAATATGATTATATCTGAATCTGACAACAAGGATACTCAATAGAATTTGAGACTATAATCAAGCCTGTCTAGCGGCATATCTCTGAATATGATATCAAATAAAGATATACATGACCAAGCCTATCTGTCGG
The DNA here is from genome assembly GCF_002878395.1 of Capsicum annuum. Classification (NCBI taxonomy): domain Eukaryota; kingdom Viridiplantae; phylum Streptophyta; class Magnoliopsida; order Solanales; family Solanaceae; genus Capsicum; species Capsicum annuum. Next base: position 86,333,779 of record NC_061111.1, read on the forward strand.
GATGGTCCATGAATTAATGGAACTATCTGAGTTCCTTATAATGATAGATGACTGTATCTGACAGTCCTAATTTCTGAAGATTGATACTGAAACTAAAAATGTGGGAAGTAGTTACTTAATCGACATTCCCTGACCTACCACAGGTTGGGTCCAACCTATAACCCCATCTGGAAGGGTGTCAATACCATACCACAGGTAAAGACCTCTCTCTGGGCAATCATCTCTGATAGATGACCCTACCAGGTAGTCGACCTAAGGTAATATAATAGTCAAAAACTCTCTATCAAGAGGTGAAAACCTTTTATGGCGGTGAATCCTGTATCCTGCGATGGCTACGCAGTTCTAGAGTTTGGGGATTGCTACTAACGACTTCGGCCTCTCTCTCTCATTGACAGAAGGAACTGCCATCCCTTTCCTTGCCCGATTCTAGTTTTTACTCCCAACTAAAAGACTCTAAACTAAATTCTTAACTGAAAGCAACTGAACTGAATCTGATACTGATCATAATTTTCAAAGGATAAGAATGAATAAGCTGAAATCAGTTAATTCCGTATCTATCAGAAATGGTATTGAATCATGGTATTTGACTGATGATACATAGCTTGAATAAATTACTCGAATAGCTTCTGAGATTAGAATTGAATCACTTTAATACTATTAGATCTGAACTAATTACAAGACTGAGGCTAGATTACTAGCGATACAGAGATTATAGAGATAACTGAGATTACTGAGCTTTCTTAAGTTCTGCAACTGTCTAAGGATACAGAGTTCTATAATTCACTAAGTTTTGAGAATCATGGCTTGATTGGAATTATCGAGAAACTGACACAGGCTCTAGACAACAGCTCTATTATTGGGTATAAATACCCTCAGGACTCGATAAAATAAAAGTAAAGCATAATCACTCTTTCATCATCACGACCACAATCATTTATTATCACAATCACTTAGGCATCTCTTTACGCAATCAGGAATCATAATATACATTCATCCACATAATCATTAAGACATCACATCAAACATGTAGGGATCACCATCATTTATTCATCATCACAATTATTAAGGGGTCACTTCAAGCATTTAGGAATCATCAACTTATACTAGCGCAGGAACAAAGGATACTAGATTATACTTCCTTCAACAAGGTCTTACCTCAAGTACTTCACACCTAAATTAGTCTTGACATGTATTTGGACATCACATGATTCGGGGAAACTTCATACTATCATGTCACAACTTACTTGCTAACCACTTGGCATGTATTAAAAACTTAGCATACATCAAAGAGCACATAATTGAGTAATTTACTACTATCAAATCTTCACTTGTTCACTAAAGTCCTTCAACAAACACTAGTCATACACGGGTCCACACATATTTGGGGATTTCCTACTATCATGGAATAATTTATCCACTTGGGCATTTTATCAAACACTAGGCATGTATAGACTAGCTCATACTTTGGGATTTCCTATTCAACATACTATAATAGACTTTATATTTCACCTAAGCTTTTCATCAAACCTCTGGGGGACATGCTCCGCTTATTCAACTATTTCTACACCCAAATATCATGACCATATCACATAGAAAGCAACATAAGGATAATTCATCACAAATATGACATGAATTCTACCTAATAGAGTCAAAACTCATGAATCTTGTAAACAAATATGAATCAAAACTTAACAACACATGTAATATCAATTTAAACTCATACAAATCATTAACAACTCATACAAATCATGGAACCTTACAAACATAAAATCTTTGTATTTTAAAAAGGGTTCTTGAGATTCTTGGATGAACGGGACCCAAGAATAAACATCTACATACCTTGGGGAAACTTCTTTCTTGAAGGTTCTTGGAGAGATTCTTGATTTGTTGACTTCTCTTGATCTCTCGATTTTTTTGAAGAAAAAATAAGGGTTTTGATCTTGTAAATAAACCCTAATTTGATGTTTTGGATGAATGAGAAGTTATGTGCCTTGATTTGGGGTGATTGGGTGTCAAATAGGGTGAAAAATGGTGTTTTAGCGCAGTCTTAGACAAATCTGACGGTCAGAGTGATGGACCGTCACTCTGGTGACTAACCATCACTTTTGGTCCATAAAAGGGCCTTAACACTTCAGTTTTGGTGGCCAAAGTAATGGGCCGCCACTGACTTGACGGTCCGTCAGTTTGTCTGTCACTCCTGGACAGCTCAGATAGCTCTTAGTAAAACGACCATAAATTCTTACTCTGATGTTAAATTTTGGAGAAATTGGTATCATTAGAAAGATAATTTAATTATATATCTGTTTGTAGGTCATAATATAAAAATTGTTTGTATAATGGGAGATATGCTTGTTTGAAGTTGACTATGGCAATGTCCTTCTCAAGAATTCAATCGGTAAGGGATGTTTTGATTCGTCTAATAGCTAGGACGTATTTAAGGCCTTAATACACATCAAACTTGATCATAAAACTACCAAATAAGTAAGATTTATTTATCATGAGCTTGAATCATGGTTCTACTATCGGTTGGGATTCTTGAGGTATTACAGTACTCCCCAAGGCTGCAACTCACGCTAGTGATAGAAAAATCTTTATCAACTCGAAGGAATACAACTTTAGCAAAAAACCAACTAGTCTAATAATCCATCTTGGAAAAGAATACTCGTAGGCAAATACCATTAAGGAGAAGCACTCCACCAAATCTTATAAGGCCAAACAAACTGTAAAATGGGGATTTTCTGAATCCACCTAAGCAGATCAATCATAACTCAATCAACCTGTGAATCACATCACCGAGGTAGGAAATAGCAAACTCGACACCAACGTAAAAGTCAATAAAATTACCATAAAATGAACCAAGCAACTTAATAAAAAGAATTTCCAAATTATCATATAATACCCTAATCGTTTCTTAAGCTAAAATCCATTTTTTGAGTGGATATGTATGACTTACAAAGTGATTAATGTTTAAAAAATATTGTATTTATCTAATTTATAGTTTTTTTCATGTAGATCATTGAATAATCTTTCCATCGATACTAATTTCATTGAAATTCGACTTCGGACGAAGGAGTTATAGCTATTTTACTCAGTGATATAGGATAGCCCAGGTCTGTCGGTTGACCTAGCAGTTTGTCAGGTCCTTGGTGGACCGTAAAGTGTCCCGTAAAGAAGAGGAAGTGACCCCTCTTCTTGATCACTGTGTGACGGCCAAGATGGTGGACCGTGAAAAAGTTAACGGACCATCAAGGGGTCCGTCAGGTCGAGACAGAATATCTCGTTTCTGGCTCTCGAGTGATGGACGACTTGGTGGACCATCAGTTTCCTGAAGGATCATCACTTCGACCTTCACGTCGATATAGAACGTTCTAATATTGGCACTTGAGTGACGGATAATCTGGTGAACCGTTAGGAGACTTGACGGACCGTCAGATCGACCATTACAGGTCCTGATTAGAGAATTTCAGCTTTTTCAAAAGGGAATTTTGGTCATTTACGATCCTTGTTTCCTTATATATACATCAAACTAGTAAAGATTAGATTATTTTCTCCTATTTCTCTCCAATTTCTCCAAGAATTTTCTAGAAAACTAGGGTTTTCTCTCAAGCAAAAAATCAAAACTTCTTCCAAGAAATTCAAGGACCTTCCATAGATTTCTCCAAGTTGTTCAAGAATTAAGCTCCCCTAGTGAAAGGAATCAAGCATCTTAGCTAAAAAATGTAAGGAATAAGTTCCAAATAAGTTTCTACATCTCCTAAAATTATAATCCAAGGTATGTGGGGCTTGAACAAGAACACTCCTTTCATTCTTGTGCCTAAAGATTTACTTTCTATTATTGATTTACATGATTTTACAAGTGGGTTTACATCCAAATTTCTTTATTTATGATTTATGAGATTTGAGTTGAATAAGTTTGATATTTATAATTATTTCACCATTATGTTTCTTAAATTGAGAATTTATTCCATGAGTTGTATATTGTTATTACATATTGATGATTTCTAAGCGATTTAAGACAAGTGTCATGAGTTATGCCTTTCCATGAGAAATTTGACTACTGAATATATATCGATATTTGATATTGAAAGTTAAAAATGAGTCCTATGATGTTTCCTTAAAGCTTTGATATTTGAAAATGATTCGAAAAGCAAATGTACTTGGTGTTGAGAAAGATTGTGTTGAGTTGAGACGGGTTAGGAATCCACAAGATGTTTATGATTTATAAATGAGATATATATTTATGTTTTGGTCTTTAAAATAGACCCATGAGTTGATATTGATTAAGGTGGATTTCCTAACGCATTATGAGCTGAGTTTAGGAGGAGTATTTAGCACCGAATGGGAAGTATGGTATTTCCCCGAAACTACGTACCACTGTAGGATTGATGTTGATAATTGTGGGCCAGAGGTCGAGTATGGGATTATGATAATGAGATTGAGGTTGTACTCCCTGGAAAGAGTACAAAATCCCCACCAATGTGGGGTTCTCTCCTTAGGAGGGCAAAACGTTGGACTCCATACGGCTCACATGGTGTAGTTGTGTTGGTTATAAGAAACTACCACGTACATAATAATCTAAGTACCATGAGTTACCGAGTCACTCTAAGTCATGAGTCAAAGAGTTTGAGTTGAGTTAAATAATTTATGAGATTTATGAATCATATGTTATTACTAATGACTTTCGGAAATGATGTTTTAGATAATTCAAGCGAAGAGAGTTATTATTGTCAGCATGCATGATTTTCTTATACATTTATGATATTATTTAAAATGTTTTATCCACCCATACATACTCAGTACATTCGCAAGTACTGACTCCCATACTCTTTTGTATTCTATATTTCCTCATGATATAGGTTCAGGTGCTTAGTCTCAGCAGCAATAGTGATCTTTAAGTACCTTCATCTATATTTCTGTAGTTTGTGAGTCCTCATGGTTCGAGGACTTGTGTCTCTAATTTTGTCTTGTTAATAGATAGTTGTTTACTTTCTGTTCAGTACGAGTCAGTTGGGGATCTATCCTAATGGCTCCTTAGTCCTATGTAGTAGAGGCTTTGTCAGACTAGTATACCAGTATGTATAGAGATTTCAGCATTTTATTTGTATAGGGTAGTATCACTTTGTGTTTCAGTATGTTTGTGATATGGTTGTTCCTCCTTATATTAACATAATTTGCATCATAATGAATTTGAAAGTGATGACAGCCTTAGAGGGTTAGCTTGAGGCCACCTGTTGCCTTGAGAACTATATGACATCTCGGGATAGGTTCTTGGGGCGTTACAAGCTTGGTGTCAGAGACTATGGTTTGAAGAGTCCTAGGGAGTCTAACAAGCCACGTTATGTAGAGTCTTGATCATTGGTGTGTAGCATGCCATATCTATGAGCAAGAGGCTACGGGATGTTTTAGTAAAAGTTGTTTCTTTTTTTCAAGAGACTATCGTGCCTATGATTATTTCTCTCTGCTGTTAATTCATGCTCTCTTATGACAGAAAATACTTCCTTGTAGAGCTCATAGAAACAACGAATGACCTCAACCCATTTATTCTTTAGGTGAGATGGTGTCCCACGCTGAATTCCAAGCAGCTTTCCAAGCGCTAGCCCAGGAGGTCACCGCCAATGCTTAAGCCAACACCCAGGATACTGTTCTACCTCCATAAGGGGATAATTCTGTTGCATCTCGGGTTTACGATTTTATGCGAATGAATTCACCTGAGTTCTTTGGGTTAAAAGTTGGTAAAGACCCGCAAATATATTTAGATAAAGTAAGAAAGATCACTCATATTATGCACGTGATGGAGGAGGAGAGTGTTGAATTGGCTGCCTATCAAATGAAAGACATGGCTTATGATTGGGTGGAGATGTGGAGGAAGAGTAGAGGGGAGAATGATACTCCTGTGACTTAGGAATTATTCCAAGATGCCTTCTTACACAGATTCTTTCCCCTGGAGCTGAGGGAATAAAAATTAGAAGAATTTATAAACTTGAGACAGGGCCCCATGACAGTTAAGGAGTATTGCCTTAAGTTTAACTAGTTATCTAAGTATGCTCTCGGTATGATAGTAGATTCTAGAACTAGTATGAGTAAGTTCTTGGCCGGTGTATCTGGTTATATTGTGAAAGAGTGTAGATCCGCTATGCTTAATAGGGACATGGACCTTTTAAGACTAATGATTTATGCTCAGAAGATTGAAGTAGACAAAGTGAAAGAGAGAGAGAGAGAGAGTGAGAGGGAATAAGAGAATTAGATCAGAGTAATAGGGTTATAGTCAGACTAGATTTTCTGGAGGGATTCACCCTTAGTTCCAGAGCCGTTCTCTTATTCTAGTACCTTCATCAGCCAGTACTCCTACATTTAGAATTAGGCCAGAGCAGGGTAGTAGGCCTACTATGTCCAGGTCCTAGGATA
>NC_061111.1:86340283-86408373 GCF_002878395.1 Capsicum annuum
CTTAGTCGGTCAAAAGGGTTTTGTTGGTTGCAGTAAGTTAGGCCAGAAGTTCAGGGATTGCCTTTATGCTAGATAGGGGAGTCGTGATGTTAGTCCCCAGAGTCAGGCTATTAGTTCTCCAGCCCTTGTAGTTTTTCCTATTCCTCCTCAGGATGCTTCGTTTAGTACAGCAGGTGGTCAGTGCCAGAATCGCTTTTATGCTATACCACCCCGCCAGGAGTAGGAGGATTCACTAGATGTTGTTACTGGTATGCTTCGTATATTTTATTTTGATATGTATGGGTTGATGGACCCTGGGTTAAGTCTTTCTTATGTGACTTCGTTGGTGGCTGTGAATTTTGAAATTAGTGTTGAAAAGATTTTTAAGCCTTTTCTAGTTCTACACCAGTGGGTGAATCTATTGTTGCTAAGCAAGTATATAAGAAGTGTCCTATCACTGTTCTTAACAGGGTCATGTTTGCAGATTTGATTGAGCTAGACATGGTTGATTTTGATATTATTCGGGGTATGGGTTGGCTTTACTCTTATTATGCGTCTATAAACTATCTTTCCCGGGTAGTCAAGTTTTAGTTTCCCAATGAGCCAGTCTTTGAGTGGTCCAAAAACTCTGTATCTCCTAAAAGTCATTTCATATCCTATCTTAAAGCTAGGAAATTGATATCCAAGGGTTGTATCTACCATTTAGTCCAAGTTAAGGACACTAAGTTTGAGACTCCAACTATTCAGTCTCTTAGTGTTGCCAATGAGTTTCCTAATGATTTCCCAGAAGATCTCCCAGGGGTACCTCCCGATAGAGAGATAGAATTCAGAATTAATTTTCTCCCTAATACAAAGCCTATTTCTATTCCTCCGTATTGTATGGCTCCCGCAGAACTTAAGGAGTTGAAAGAGCAACTCAAAGATCTTCTTGACAAGGGTTTTATAAGGCCAGTGTGTCTCCCTAGGGTGCACCCGTTCTATTCATACGAAAGAAAGATGGTTCATTGGTCATATGCATTGACTATTGTCAGCTTAACAAGGTCACAGTTAGAACAAGTACCCTCTTTGTAGAGTTGATGACCTATTTGATCAGCTGCAAGGTGCCAGCTACTTCTTAAAAATAGATTTGAGACCCGGTTATCACCAAATTAAAGTCAGAGAGTGTGATATTCCAAAGACGTCTTTCCACACTTGTTATGGTCATTTTGAATTCTTGGTCATGTTCTTCAGGCTAATGAATACCCCGGTAGCTTTTATGGACCTCATGAATTGGGTGTATAAATTGTACCTCGATATGTTCGTTATTGTGTTTATAGATGATATCCTTGTATATTCCAAGAGTGAAAATGACCATGCAGATCATCTTTGAATTGTCTTACAGACCTTTAGGGATCAGTAGTTGTTTGCCAAATTTAGCAAGTGTGAATTTTGGCTTTGGTCAGTTGCCTTTCTGGGTCATATTATTTGGTAGAAGCTGTGAAGAATTGGCCTAGACCTATTTCCTTGTATGATATTAGGAATTTCTTGGGTATAGCTGGCTACTACCATTGTTTTGTCTAAGGTTTCTCTTCCATTGCTGTTCCTTTGACCCGGTTGACCCAAAAGAAGGTTAAATTCCAGTGGTTAGATTCTTATGAGAAGAGTTTTCAAGAGTTGAAGACTCGGCTCACTTCAGCCCCTGTGATTACCCTGCCTAATGGTGTAGATGATTTGGTGGTATATTGTGATGCTTCCAAAGTTGGTTTGGATTGCGTGTTGATGCAGAAGGGTAAAGTTATAGCCTATGCCTTGGGGCAGTTGAAACCTCATGAAAAGAATTATCCGACCCATGACCTCGAGTTAGCTACAGTGGTTTTTGCTTTGAAAATTTAGAGACACTATTTTTACGGTGTTCATGTTGATGTCTTTACGGATCACAAGAGTTTACAGTATGTGTTCACTCAGAGAAAGTTGAATCTTCGATAGAGCCGATGGTTAGAATTACTAAATAACTATGATATGAGTGCTTTGTACCACCCGGGCAAGGCCAATGTAGTGGCAGATGCCCTTAGCAGATCGTCCATGGGTAGTGTAGCATATGTTGAGGAAGATAAAAGGGACTTAGCCCATGAAGTGCATCGTTTACCTAGGTTTGGTGTTAGATTTCTTAAATCAGCTGAGGGTAATATTTGTGTCCAAAGTAGTTCCGAATCTTCCCTAGTTTTAGAAGTGAAGGAGAAGCAGGATACGGATTCTCGTTTGGTCAAACTGAAAGAATCAGTTAAAGACCAAAAGGTGGAGGTTTTCTCCCAAGGGGGAGATTGTGTATTGAGATTTCAGAATAGATTGTGTGTGCCTGATGTTGATGATCCAAGGTAGAGAATTATGGCTGAGGCGCATGGCATACGGTATTCTATTCATCTCGATGCTACCAAGATGTACTACGATTTGCAGGAAATTTATTAGTGGAATGGTACGAAAAAGGATATAGCAAAGTTTGTAGAAAAGTGTCCAACTTGCTAGCAGGTAAAGATAGAGCACCAGAGACCCGGTGGTGTAATGTAAGGATTTAACATTCCATCTTGGAAGTGGGAAGTAGTGAACATGGATTTCATGATCGATCTCTCGTTGTCATCATGATTCTATTTGGGTCGTTGTAGACAGGTTGACTAAGTCAGCACATTTTCTGCCAGTACATACATCTTTCACCGCGGAGGACTATATTAAGCTGTATATCTGAGAGTTAGTTAGGTTGCATGGAGTTTCATTGTCTATCATCTCCGGTAGAGGTACTCAATTTATTTCTCAGTTTTGGAGAACCTTTCAGAAGGGTCTTGGCACCCAAGTTTATATTAGCTCCATTTTTCATCCGCAGATAGATGGTCAGGCTAAGAGGACTATCCAGACTTTGGAGTATATGTTGAGGACATGTGTTCTTGATTTCAAAGGAAGTTGGGATAAACATTTGTCGTTGATTGAATTTGCTTACAACAATAGTTTTCATGCTAGCATTGGAATGGCTCTATTTGAAGCTTTGTATAGGAGAAGATGTAGATAGCCTATAGGTTGGTTCAATGTGGGTGAAGCTTCTGTGATTGGACCTGATGTTGTATTCAAGGCTACGGAGAAAGTTAAGTTAATTTGGGAGAGGTTAAAGATAGCCCAGAGTCGTCAGAAATCATACACAGAAGTGAGAAGAAGAGCTCTCGAGTTTGAAGGTGGTGATATGGTGTACTTGAAAATTTCACCCATGAAAGGGGTGAAAAGATTTGGAAAGAAAGGAAAGTTGAGTCCCAGATATGTTGGCCCTTTAGAGTTTCGAATCGTGTTGGGAAGGCAGCTTATGAGATTGAGTTGCCTGCAGAGTTATCAGCCGTCCATCCTGTGTTTCATGTTTCTATGCTCAAGAAGCACATTGGAGACTCTGTTGTTGTTGATCCATCGGAAGGTTGTGATGTTCAGGATAGCCTTTCGTATGATGAAACCCCGATTGAAATCCTAGATTATCAAGTCTGTAGACTCAGGAATAAGTAAGTTCCCTTAGTTAAAGTTTTGTGGTGAAATCAATCAGTCGAGGGAGCCACTTGGGAAGCAGAAGCAAATATGCGAGCCAGTTACCCTCATCTTTTCTCTACGAGTTTGAATCAAGCTGAAGGTACTATTCCCTTAATTCAGTTTCCTTCTAATCTAATGTATTCAGCTATATGGTTATTCTCTCTATGGTTCATGCATTTAGGGAAGTACTCAAAAGTTTAGAGTAGAGTGAGCCCTTAGATGTGATTCGTTCCAACTATACGTCCTCATTTTATCTTGTTCTTGGCCTATCTGGCAACATTTGAGGACGAATGTGTCCAAAGGGGAGATATTGTAATACAACGATCATTTCTTAAGCCTAAATTCGTCTTTTGAGTGGATATGTATGACTTCCAAAGTGATTGATGTTTAAAATATGTTGTATTTGTCTAATTTCTACAATTTTCATGTAAAGCATTGAATAAGATTTCCATCGATACCAATTTCATTGAAATCCGTCTTCGAACGAGGGAGTTATAGACGTTTGACTCTGCAATATCGAATTGCCCAGGTCTGACGGTCGACCTGGCGGACCATCAGGTCCTTGGTGGACCATCAAGCCAAGGCAGTGACCCCTCTTACTGGTCACCGTGTGAAAGCCAAGATGGTGGAACGTCAAAAAGTTGATGGACCTTCAAGGGGTCCGTCAGTTTCCTGACGAACCGTCACTTCGACCGTCACGTCGAGGCAGAACGTTCCAATTTTGGCACTCGAGTGACGGACGATCTGGTGGACCGTCAGGAGACTTGACGAACCGTCAGATCGATAGTCACAGGCCCCAATTAGAGAATTTCATCTTATTTAAAAGGGCATTTTGGTCATTTCTTATCCTTGTTTCCTTATATATACATCAAAGTAGTAAGGAGAAGATCATTTTCTCCTATTTCTCTCCAATTTCTCTAAGAATTTTCTTGAAAACTAGGGTTTTCTCTCAATCCAAAAATTAAAACTCCTTCCAATAAATTCAAGGATCTTCCATAGATTTCTCCAAGTTGTCCAAGAATTAAGCTCCCCTAGTCAAAGGCATCAAGGATCTTAGCTCAAAAATGTAAGGAAAAAGTTCCAAACAAGTTTCTACATCTCCAAAAATTAAAATCCAAGGTATGTGGGGCTTGAATAAGAACACTCCTTTCGTTCTTGTGCCTAAAGATTTACTTTCTATTATTGATTTACATGATTTTGCAAGTGGGTTTACACCCAAATTTATTTATTTATGAGATTTGAGTTGAATAAGTTTGATATTTATTATTATTTCACCATCATGTTTCTTAAATTGAGAATTTATTCCATGAGTTGTATATTGTCATTACGTATTGATGATTTCTAAGCGATTTAAGACAAGTGTCATGAGTTATGCCTTTCCATGAGAAATTTGACTATTGAATATATATCGATATTTGAGATTGAAAGTCAAGAATAAGCCCTATGATGTTTCCTTGAAGATTTGATATTTGAAAATGATTCGGAAAGCAAATGTACTTAACGTTGAGAAAGATTGTGTTGAGTTGAATCGGGTTAGGAATCCACAAGATGTTTATGATTTACAGATGAGATATATATTTATATTTTGGTCTTTAAAATAGACCCATGAGTTGATATTGATTAAGCTGGATTTCCTAACGCATTCTGAGCTGAGCTTGGGAGGAGTATTTAGCACTGAGCGGGAAATGTGGTATGTCCCCGTAACTACGTGCCACCATTGGATTGATGTTGATAATTGTGGGCTAGAGGCCTAGTATGGGATTGTGATAACGAGATTGAGGTTGTACTCCCTGGCAAGAGTACGACACCCCCACCAATGTGGGGTTCTCTCCTTAGGAGGGCAAAACATTGGACTCCATACGGCTCACATAGTGTAGTTATGTCAGTTATAAGAAAATTCTACGTCCGTAATGATCTAAGTACCATGAGTTACCGAGTCATTCTAAGTCATGATTCAAAGAGTTTGAGTTGAGTTAAATGATTTATGAGATTTATGAAGCATATGTTATTACTAATGACTTACGGAAATGATGTTTTAGATAATTCAAGCGAAGAAAGTTATTATTGTCAGCATGCATGATTTTCTTATACATTTATGATATTATTTAAAATGTTGCATCCACCCCCACATACTCAGTACATTCCCAAGTACTGACTTCCATACTTTTTTGTATTCTATATTTCCTCATGATATAGGTTCAGGTGCTCAGTCTCAGCAGCGACAGTGATCTTTGAGTACCTTCATCTACATTTCTGTGGTTGGTGAGTCCTCATGGTTCGAGGACCTATATCCAATTTTGTCTTGTTAATAGATGGTTGTTTACTTTCTGTTCAATACGAGTCAGTTGGGGATCTGTCCCAATGGCTCCTCAGTCCTATGTAGTAGAGGCTTTGTCAGACTAGTGTACCAGCGTGTACAGAGATTTCAGTATTTTGTTTGTACAGGGCAGTATTACTTCATGTTTCAATATGTTCATGACATGGTTGTTCCTCCTTATATTAACATAATTTGCATCATAATGAGTTCTGAAAGTGATGACAGGCTTAGAGAGTTAGCCTGAGGCCACTTGTGGCCTTGAGCACCATGTGACATCTCGGGATAGGTTCTTGGGGGTTACTTACCAACTTAAGAAGCGGTCATAGGAAATACCACCTGTCTCTTACACTCTAACTCCTCTTTACGCAAGGACCACATCATGGCAAGAAATGAGTATCCAGTATCCATACTAGTACCAAGATCAAACCATCATAAGTAGACGAATAAAACAAATTTGAGAGATAAAACTAGAACATCTCGATATCAATATGAAACCCTTATTAGGCGATGAAATGGACACAAGAAAAGAATGGATAAACTGGTTAAGCTTAGAAATTGGCAACATAGAGAAGGGTGTCCAACGCAAAAACATTTGCAACCCAGAAGGCAAGTCTATGAATTCCAAACTCAAGAATGGGAACTATGACTGAATTGCCAACTCTAGAACCATAACAAAGCCACGGAAGGTTAACTTACCTTCAATACCATAGATCACTCCACAATCAATCTAGCAAACTAACCAAGAGGAAAATAACCAACCTCACCTTGATATAGAAAAGAAATCATCAAATTGGCTATAACAGCTTAAGCCGCTAAATAATAACTGCAAAGAATGGAATTCTAACTAGATAACACTAGTCTAAATAGCTACCCAACGAGGATTAATTACATAAAGTAATAACATCAATATCAATAATAATATAAACATCAATATAATGAATAGTCAGTACCAAAATGAACATCAATAACCAGTACCACTCAAGGGACAAAGTAAGGCTAATATGCCAGGTACTCAAACCTAAATGCTATACCTATAGGGAGAAAATATCAATACAACTTTACTCCATCCACTAATAAATGAAATAATACATGGGGTAGTCATATAATCATGAATTCAATAAAAATGAAAACACCAACTAATATGAACTCATCAAGGAATATTATCATCGAAGGGTACTAAGATCCCAATACACACAAATGAAAAAGGTAAATATAGGAAATAAGAGCACACCTATAATGGTGAAATCCAAAATTACATGCATGATGGATCTAAAAGAGAATAAATCTAAATAGATCCAAACTCAGACTGACCGATTGAATTATCAGCTGAGGCGCCAAGTGCACTATCTCTAACTGACGGTGCCACAACATCACGAGGCTAATTTGAAGAGCTGAATAACTAGTAATCCCATGCTGGGGTCACTCTTTTTAACCAATAATCGATATCTCTGCAGTCGTAGTAAATTCTTGAAGCCCTAACCTGGCGAGAAACACGAACTAAGACTAAATAGCTGGCCAACAGACGTATAGAGCACTCTCTAACACAATGATCATCATTCCTAAAGTCATAGCCTACCTAAAGAATTCTAGGCTGATAGGGAATAAGTGATAACACTATTTGAACAACCAACTCAAGTCTGGAGCACTCTCTGAACCAATGTCTTATCTTGCTACAACTAAGACAATCTTCTAAAACACTCTGAGATTCTACCCCTCCTAATCCAAAATGGCTGCCACAACCTGAGGAAACATACCAAAAACTCTACAAGGTCTCATGGGAACTGTGCTCACTGTGATCACCATGACTAATATAAGTGCGACCCATAATCTTAAATACTACTTGCATAGTATTATAGTATGCGAGTAAAGGTGACCTCTACTGAAAGGATCCTCACTTTTAGATGAAATACCAATAGCACTAAACTAATGACATTGCCTGTTGCCCCCACCTTCATAAGTATCAATAATGCTCTCTCTATGGCCCTTGCCTATTCAACAATTTGAGAGGTAAAAGACAACTGCTATCAAGTGCTCCAACGCAAAATGGAGTGGCAATACAAACCTCTAGTAAATCCATGCACCATGTCCTTCTCAAAGCTATATAGCATAGGATTAAGTTTAGCCCACTCGAGAATCTCAATCTCGTACTTGCAAACTAATAAGAAACCTTGCTGAACGCCAACAAATCCAACTCTAGTATGAGAACTGCTCGATGAACCGAATATAATACATGGCTATGAGGTATCTACAAAGAGACTTGGGATCACCAATGCTAAACCTTGAAGGGTTAAAGTAGTCATGATCTCTACTAGAGCGTAAGCTTGCCCTAAATCCTTGGGTTGATACTGAAGAGCTTTGATATCCATATCTGACTTTCTAGTTTGATGCTATGCTGAAGCTCTGAAACACGTGTTGAAGTCTCATTTGTATCTATCGACAATCTTGCATCACCTATTTGTGATAAAATACAATCCAAGAATGTTCTTAAGATTCATAGCAATGTGGACACATGACAAGGAGTCAAGAAATAGATTTCCTAAGAACGCCCTATAGCCTCTTGAAGATAGGTCACAAATATCTCTGCACCGATCCACATGACTCTACTAAACACTTAGCTATTATACTATTACACCGGTGAACCTAGGCTCTGATACTATTTTGTCACGACCTAATATCTCAGGTCATGATGGAGTCAACTATAACCCAACAATAGGCAAGCCAATCCCATAGTTTGAAATTGCTAGTGATGGACTACCACGAGAATGAAGGAAAGAATGCAGAATAAATATAATAAAAGATCAATTGCATAACATAGTCCCAAAACCTGGTGGTATAAGTACAAGAGATTCTAACATAAGAAGGATACAAATGAGGTACTAAATGAATATAAAGATGTAACTATCTATGAATATAACATTGAGACTAGTCTAGTACATAAGAGGGAGAGAAGTAATACTCCAAAAGTCAAGAGCTCACTCTATGTCTCTGAATCATGGCCACTCTACATGACACACACAACACTAGAGATGACCCATACAATGATTTGTAGGCTGCAGAAGTGTAGTATAAGTACCAAACATGTGGTACTCAGTAGGAAACTGCTGAATGAGCTCCAAAGATAATGCATATACAGATAAATAAAATGGAAAACTACACCCAAATGTCCAACAACCACATAAGAAATCCAATGAGATAATAAGGATAAACTATCCTACTTATGTCCAAGAAACAAACATCATAAGGCTAAGGAATTATTAAGGATGAACTATCCTATTCCTGCCATACTCAGGAATCTCAACACTATACCATATATCACTGGCCAATATATGAAATAAGGGAAAAAGTAAGATATATATATATATGAGTATACAAGGCCAAGGAATAAATATAAAATCTGAATAAATGAAAGGAAGGGATATATGGTAACAACATAGTTACAAATAGATAGATCTACATATATATATATATATATAAATATATGAACAAGGTTAAGTCGAGGTACATCCAAAATCATCAGTCTAGCATTTTTAAGACCTCAAAATCATTACAAGATCTAGTGTTAGTACACATCAGGGTTTCTATCCATATATCTAATCATAATATAATCATGCATAGTAATATAATCATAAGATAAAAGAGATAGAATCATACCTCAAATCTCGATACCAAATCATTAACCAATCTGTCACAACTAGCCAAAACAATGATCATAACAATAATAATAGCAATGACAATGCGAGTAATCGACTAGTCTAGATAAATAATACCTAACCTAGCCTATAAGAACCCCCACTGCCCTAGGCTCAAAAGGTTCAATCAATATACAACACACAACAATCCATACTCATCACCCATACCAATAAAGCACATTATAAGTCTGATTGATATAGGCACATACTGGTGATTGGCAATGCGCATGCAAAGATGAATGCAACAAAATCCACAAAGTCATAACTGCTTCAAGTATTATAATGTATATCCAAACTCAAATCAGTAACGATAATCAATATCATAATCATTATCATAACCATCATCATCATAATCATTCTCTGGTCTTGCCGGGCATATAAGTATATCATCATAATCATCCTCCAGTCTTGCCGGGTATATAAGCATATCATCATAATCATCCTTTGGGATTTTTGGGTATGTAAGCATATGATCATAATCATCCTCTGGCCTTGTTGAGTATATAGGCATAGCATCATAATTATCCTCCGACCATGCTGAGTATATAAGCATATCATCATAATTATCTTTCGACTTTGTCGGGTATATAAATATATTATCATAATCATCGTTCGGCCTTTCCGGGTATATAAATATATCATCAACACACATACATATATAACATCAATACTATAATCTATCATCGGGTTTTACCCAAAATCAATATCATCAATACATCCTCCTCTTCTATCCCATACCAAAGAGATATGTATATAGTTATGTAATAGGTGCATGCACTAAAGTCATGGCTAAAAAGAGTGTAAATCTGTAAATCCATTGTCTGGGGTAAACTTTAGGTCTAAATCATTATAAAAGAGTAGAAAGGGTCGGAGTCTCTAACGAATGGAGTAAATAGTAATATTAAAATCATATACCAGAATATGTCTCGGTCAAATCTTTAAAACATCCTTTCCAATCTCCTTACACATAGGTTATTCATTAAGACTGTGCAATTATTATTATTAAGAAATCCATTTTAAGGTGAAAAGTGGGCTTTTAATTCCTATATAGGAAAAATAGTAATAAAATCATATTTTAGTCAGAATCATATCATTTAATGATTTAATGATCATGAATGTGCTGAATCTACGCATGCCATCAACAATATTCAAAAAATGGAGCCATACCCATTAATATATCTATAAGTTACAACCACATCCTTTACAAGGATAAACATTTCTCAGATGTCCAGTCAATATCATAACATGGCCTTAGGCCCAATAATGTGTCTGGAACAATTACATCATCATAATTATGGCATTAGGCCTATATACATAACTGAAACCTATATTAATAATCAATCTATAAGCTGGCATTAGGCCTACATACATATCTGAAACCTATATTAATAATCAATCCATAAGCTATCTCATACCTATAAGCTATAGCATATCAATGAGGTATATCATATATATAGGCCATAAATTATCTGTATGAGGCATCTCACATCTATGAGGCGTATCACATTTATAAGGCCATAAATCATCTCTATGAGGCATCTTATATCTATAAGGCCATAGATCATAACTATGAGGAATCTCACATCTATGAGGAAAAATATATCAATAAGGCATCTCACCTCTAAGAGGCATAATATATCAATAAGGCATCTCACATCTAGGAGGCATAGTACATCACTAGGCCATACATCATAACTAAGACACATATAACATCTATAAGGAATTTCATATCTATAGGACATAGATCATAACTATGTCTATGCATATATTATTAAGCATGTTGATGGACCATATCAGAAATCAAGTCTAAAATTAATATCATAACTACAAGACATTAATCATTATTCAAGGAAAATCATCATCATTCATCAAGTCATGAAGTAACCTTATACTAAAGGCTCAATAGACTCAACTACATCTAACATGCGTGAATAAGTTCACAAGGGATAACACAAGTCTTGGCCTAAGGTGAGGCAGAAGAACCCCACTTCCAATAGAGGTATAATAGTCCTTTAATAACTCAATCCACCTGTGTTATCTCAAATTATGGTCCTATTTGTTATAATGTAATAAATCCTATATGGTCACTATAGATCTCGTAACGAACACCATATAAATAATTCCTCAGAATCTTAAGCACAAAAACTAATGCCACCAACTCCAAATCATGGGTGGGGTAGTTGGACTCGTTTGCCTTCACCTATATTAACACATAAGAAATAACTTGGCCCTATTGCATAAAAAAATAACCCAAACCAACACTAGAAGAATCAAAGTAAACTATAAAGTTATATCCCTCAATTGGAAGAGTAAAAAAAGAAGCAGAAGTGAGCAAGTCCTTAAGCTTCCAAAAGCTCAACTCATACTCATTGGGCCACTAAAAGAGAACTTCTTTTTTGATTTAATCTGGTCATAGGTGCTGCAAGATAAGAAAATCTCTCAACAAATTAACCATAGTATCCTACTAAACCAATAAATCTGTGAACCTCAATCGGAGATATAGGTCTGACCTAATCACAAGTAGCCTCAATCTTTGATGGATCCACACCAACCTTAGACATAATATATTATAGGAATGTCACTGAATCTAACCAGAACTCATACTTTGAGAATCTAATAAAAAGCCTATGATTTCCCAAATTCTGGAGTATAATTCTCAAATTCTGCAAGCGGTACCACAGAGTCTAACATCAAAAGTCTCATCCAATCAGAGATCAATAACTTTTACTATGCATTGCCTAAAATGGTGCTACCTGAATACTCAAACGACAGCTATTATTATAAGAAAACTCCACCAAGGCCAAGTGTTTCTCACAATGACCTCAAAAAATCTATCACACACATGTTGATTATATCCACCAAAACTTAAATAGTCCACTTTGATTCACCATGGCTAACTTCTTCTAAATGTTCTTTAGAAGCTAAAAGTAAGCACTAAGACTCAATCTAAAATAATGGACATAGGTAATCTATGAAGGAAAACTATCTCCTAAACATAGATATGGGCTATCTCTATGGCACTGAGAAAATCTAAATTGGGATGAAATAGACTAATTTGGTCAACCAATACCTAATAACGCTCAACTTACACATCAATTTTGTGCAAGGTGGTCGTCGTCAATATATTTATCCAACTTTAGAGTCGGGGTCAAATCCACAAGGAATAATGTGAGTGATGATTAAACTAGATTGAAGCTAAAGATACAAGTTAAATTCAAACAACTGGCACAAAAAGATAAAATGGGGGTTTTCAATGATCAAACAGATGTTAAAGTTGTAACTTGCTTCAGAACTCAAAGCCAAAAGTTCAATAGTTCAAATCAATAATAAAGAATAAACTAGGTTTGTGATCACTATGATTACTAATCCCCATTAAATAATAGTTTTGGCATCGGGTTTTCATGACTTATGGGAAATACCAAATTATCAGTTTCGATAGTCCACCTAAGTGTTTCTCAATCTACCTAGATGTTGAACTCCCTAATTCTCTCGAACTTGAGAAGTCATTCTATTCATACTGATTTTATCTCAAGTTGATCAATCTTTCTAGAGCATTAATCATTAGATGAGAACTTAACCTTCCCAAATCCTCATTGATAATTCACTTCTTACTCAGGTTGATTTCTTATATCAAGCAAATCAACAGTAAGCAAAGCCTATTATTTGCAACCAATAGAAAATAATTAATAAAAAATAATTATCAAGATATTCCCATAATCACTCGAAACCTAACCAACTACTAAATCAATGAAAGAATAGTCATAGATCCCACAATCCTAGTTGTGGGTTTTAGTTGCTCATAAGATAGAAAGAGATAACAATGATTGGATTCATAATTTAAAGCAATTAAACTTACATAAGATAAAATCCAAAGTTGATTCCCCTCCAAGTATAATAAGAATTTCCCAAAACTAAATCAAAGGATTGAAAAATTGAATTACAAGCTTAGAGACTAAAGGGAAGTAAAATAGCCTTTGGAATGAGTTTTCGATAGTTCCAGATAATGAATGAACCCTAAAAGCTGCTACTTATAGCCGTAACTTAGGAAAAAGTCAAAATTAAAAATTCAGATTTTTGCCCCTTAGGTGACGACTTTTGTGATAGTTTATCACAAATCTGACGACATTTGTGATAACTTATCACAAATCTGATAACTTATCACAAATATCATAACTTATAACAAAATGTCTTCAGACCTTCTGCCCATGTGTGATAATATTTTTGATGAATTATCACAAATAGGACGACATTTATGATGACTTATCACAACATTTGTGATGACTTATCACAAATCTGGTGACTTATCCCAAAATATCGTGAGAAATGCTTCACGTTTCTTGTTCTCTGCCTATATGTGATGACATATTCTGATAGCTTATCACAAATCTAATAGCTTATCAGACCAAGTCATCAAATTAAATCTTCAGAACTTAATTTCTTGCATTTTTTTACCAAAAGTCATCCTTCTTGACGTAGCTTTCATGAGTTTTCATCCATCTTGACTTTCCTACAAAATCATAAGAAATATAATAAAAAATAACAGTAGTCACTTAAGAACTTACAATTATTCCAAGTTAAAAGTCCTAAATGTGCTAATAGAATGCTGGCACATCAATACCCAATGACTCAAATATTGTTAGAACCACATAAAGTATAAGGCAAACCACTCATGAAGTCCATAATAATCCACTCCTACTTCCACTCGGTAATGGATAATCACTGAAGTAAACCACCCAGTCTCTAATGCTTGGACTATTGTTGCATCCAAGTGCACATGCAAGTGTACGTGGCCTCATAAGTGGTAAAGTGGCCCTTTTAAAAGACAAACATCGATCCCACATGGACTATTATTAAGCAACTATCAAATTCCAGTTCAACTATTATGATTAACTTAGTGCAATTGTAACCAAAAGAGTTTTGGAATTGATAAACTAAAAGTAAAGTAAACAGTGCATAAATTAAATACTTGAGACAATCAATGGAAGAATGCCTTGGGTTAAGGCACTTCGAACAGTCATACTACACTATTGAACTTCATTCATTAGATTGCTTATCTTGGATGTTGATTATTAGGGCATGATCATGGTCTTCCGACCTCTAATCATCTACCTAACTTGGATATTACAACTATATCATTGAACAGGGATGTAATAATCTAATTAGATGCAAGAAGCTATCATCCTACGTGTGAACCAAGCAAGTATTCTCGGTATATCCCTATCCTAGATGCTAATTCAAATCATTATTTTATAAAAGAATAAGAACCTTACTTTTTTTATCCCCACGTTCTATCTTTCTATTCCCCCTCCCGAGATCAAAAGGTTGACAATATATGTATTGTAAGGTTAGATAATCCTTCAAATAGTTCAAAAAAAGATGAACAAACAACTAAATATGATAAGCAAAGTAAATGAAATCAATTCAAAATGATAGTAGTCATGTTCGTGGCTTTTACCCAGGAAAGGGGGCGTTTAGCCACTAATCGACATAATCATGATCCAAATACTGTAATACATAATCAAATCTATTAACAAGTTAAATTTAAATAGTAAAAACCCTAAATAAAGTGTTTACCAACCCCTCAAAATGCACCAAGAAATTCAAAGATGATTAGAATAAGTTACAAAGTATTCTATTTATAGTTGAGATCTTAAGTCGTGTATGGGGAAAGTTCCGTGATGCATTAGATATTGTGTAGGAAGAATGGCACATTGTGGTGGATATCTCATGGAATAATGGGAGCGGGGCATTTAAAATTGTATGGGAAGAGATCTACGATGCGACCAATTCATGTAGGCTCACTGGAATGTGCCTCTTGATGCCTAATTTCGTCTAAGTATTTCTCCTTCCATCCTTTGCCGTATGGTGATGTTTCTACTCAATTTGCAGCTTGTATATCATCAATATATAACCATAATCAACTAACCAAGCATCCTACATAATCACACACCAAATATTATATCTCAAAACAACATAACGTTCACAACGCTTAACTAAAAACACGAGCTAAGACTAGGCTTGTCCACATTGATCTTTAAATTATTATATTAACTCTTGGATTGTTCCAATTAAAATTTGCATATTATAAACAATTCATTCCACTCATAAATACACCCAAACCATTAGGAAATCATTACACCCACTAGAATCTATCGAAAACAACTAGAACAACACCTAGCTCAAGCTAGTAAACTAGTTTTCTCATCTAGACTCTAAGTGATCAATTTAAACCTAAACTTGTTTGAAAATGCCTTTTAACTTTTTAATCACATACTTGAACACTTAGATGCATATTTATATCAACATCGACACATAAAGCGCATGAGAAGTCCTCAAAACAAGGCTAAATGAGCTAGGAAAGCAACACTTTTAGAATAAATACACCCAAAATCACCACCCCATACTTAAAGCCTTGTTCATCCTTGAACAAACTTAACTCTAAGCATCATAAGCTGAGGAGACTCTAAAATTCTACTACATGAAAGAAACTCAATCTAGTATTACGATGACTACACAGAATGGAAGTTTCTACACTGAGCATGTTATGTACACAATTGAAAGTTCAAGAATACCACTCCAAAACATCCTAGTCTCAAGAATTGACAGACCTAGTAGTCAAACTCATACATATTGTTCAACTAAAGACATCGTACAATTTACCCAACTATCATTAAACATGTGCCCTCACAATAAGAGAACTACAGATAAACACTCACATAAATGCAATTTATAATATAATAGGTACAAAAATCAAGTTACGCTCACTCTCACCAGAAATTCACAAGTTACCCAAGATGAAACATATGCTTGCCCTTAGGGTAATAGTCCACAAATATCAGAATATTGAAGCTTAGGAACAAATAGGTATTTAAAGGTTGTAATGTAGGCTAAGGGTGAGTAGGAACTATTCTGGCCACTAATAGTGACTATCTTTCCTAAACGCTTTAATACAGCATACATGTTATTCAGCTCATCTTTAATAACCACTTTACACCCTTTTTTCTTTTTCTCTACCCCATTCTTTCATCTTCCCCATCTCATTAAGCTTACTTACATACACTATGGTGGGATTACTCTATACACAACCTATTTAGTTTGGACAAATTTTTATTCTTTTTATTACTAGACTCCCAACCATAATACATATCATTTTTAAACACCAATAACTATACTTAGGGGCTTCAATTTCACCTTTTTTTTCTTGAATTTCCAACTCCATAACTTAATTAGATTTTAACTAAAGCATTTAGAATCTTTGGATCAAATTATAGTCAATCAAAGAAGGGATTAGGATATATATGAGGCTGTCAAAGATAAAGCTAAAGGATTAATAGGGGTTTAACTAAGATTATGCACAATGGTAGGTCAAAAGAGGGTATAAAACATGGAAAATAAATAAATGCCTATATCATCTTCTAAACCCATAATCTTTATTTCGCTTTGCACACACACCAGGAAAGTTCTAGACATCACATAGAACAAGGAATATACAACAACCTCACACGCACATGGCATATACTCAACTCAGTAGGATCATCATAGTCTCTCAACCAAACAACCACATGAATTCAACTTTTAGCCAATAAGTACAAGTAATAATCAAGAGCCTAGGAGTCTCAAAAGTAGTATTTTATTGAATCAACACACTTTTTACAACTAAAACACTTGTATCATGTAATCAACTATAGAACCAACAAGAACATACCACTTATTCCTAACACAAAAAATTTTAAAATTACTCTAAAAATGGGAGTTTCCCCACCCCACACTTAAAAATTTACTTTGTCCCTAAAGTATACTTAAAAGAAAAGATAAAAATACTCCCTGAGGCCTCTAGGCCTAGCTAGTAGCATCTTTATACATCAGGAGGGTTCGGGGACCCTACACTTAGTCTTCACCATGCTTCTTAGCTTAAATTTCTGGTACTCAGACTTCCCATCAACCTATGACTCAACAAAAATAAAAACTATGTCAAGTAAAAACTAAACACTGAAAAATAGAACCTTTCTTTACTTAACTTAGGTTGCCTCCCAAGCAACGCTTGATTTAGTGTCGCGACATGACCCAATCTATGAATTATCCATATGGTTTCATCCTCTTTCTCACACTAGGATGCTATTTTCTTATTCATTTCTAAACTCTTGAGTGGGAACTCTCAAGGTGAACAACTTTCTCAACTTTAGCCTTTTCAGGCTTATCAATTTGCATCATATCAAGTTGTGGTATTGAAAGCTTGGGCTGCTCAATCAGAAAGTCTGAAGAGGTCTTTTGTGGAACCATCTCCACTACCCCTCACTTATCCCTTTCAATCATAGTAATTATGCACAATTCTTGATAATGTGATAGCGTGTTAAGTGATTTGTACACTTTAAATACCACCTCTTCATCCTCCAACCTCATTGTGAGCGTGCCCTCTCTCATATCTATTAAAGCTCCTTCCATCACCAAGAGTGGATGTCCCAAGATGATTGGTACTCTTTTGACTGCCTAAAAATCTAAAATAATAAAGTCAGCAAAACTAATAAATTTACCAACCTTGATGAGAACATCCTCTATGACTCCTTCAGGATGGGTTATGGTGCTGTTTTCTAATTATAGTAGCACAGAGCTCGGTCTCGACTTCCCCGGGCCCAAAGTGTTTACAAAAGAGAGGGGTATGAAATTGATGCTTTGCCTTAAGTTACTAAGTGCATGGGCCACCTGACTATTACTAATTTGAGTGGGAAGAGTGAACTTCCTAGGGTCTTTGAGTTTTTTAGGCATCTTCTGTGTCACCACAGAGCTACACTCCTCAGTGAGTGCTACTTCCTCCACATCCTGCAACTTGATTTTATTAGTGACCACATCCTTTAAGTACTTACCATTCTTAGGAATTCCCTATAAAACATCTAAAAGAGGTAAGTTAATATGAATCTCTCTTAACATGTCAAAGAACTTATTGAAGCATGCATTTCCTTTGACTTTATATGCTTCTATAGGAAAGGTAGTGATAGGATCTTCTTCACTTCTTCAACAACTGTGGTTTTCGAGTACTCAGACTTCCTTGAATTTTCAGTAACCTTGTCATCTACCTAGTTAGAAACTAAATCAACATCTGCCTCCTTAGCTTTCTTTGGAAATTCTTTATTGAGCTTCTTACCACTCCTCAAAGTGATTGCCATAACTTATGTAGAAGGTTCAATATTACTTTGAAAACCACCTTGAGGCTTGGTCTTTAGTACCTTGTGTAGCTGTCTCAACTGTAATTCCAAGTTCCTTGTCGTTGCTTGCTGAGTCTTCATCTCTTCCCACTAACTTATATCCACTGCAAATTGTCTTTTATAAGCTAACACCTTTTTCAACATCTTTTCTATATTGCTATTTATAGCCTGATTCGCTTGAATCTATGGTTGATGAAGCTGTTATTGTTGGGAGTTCCATGGTTGAATTAGTGGCTGAGTCTGCCACTTTATATTGTAGGCATTCCCCTAATTCTGCCTTTGAGCATTGCCCACATACATCGCGGACTCAAGATTTACAATATACATAACTGCAGAATGGACACTGTTACTACAAACTTCATACTAACCTACAGTTTATTGAATTGCATTAAATGTGGTTGCAAGTTGGGCAACCCCAACCTCATATTACTTATTTGATTCTGTAGGGCAGCAAGTTGAGTAGATATAGCAGTAAATTAGTCACTAAGAAATCTGAGATTTGTCTCTTATCATCCTTTTTTTAGTAAGAATCCATCTTTATGCTCTTTACTATTCTCAGATTTATTTGAAAAGTCTTCCCATGTAGCCAATAATTTCTTTACTACACAGCTGGCTACTTCCTTTCTTCTTGATTTTTTAGGATCTTTATCATTTCTTTTGCTAAGCGAACCACCCCATTTTATAGCTATAATAATCCTCATTGCAAGAAGTGTAACATTAGTGTCTTCTTCACCTGGGTCAGACTCTAGAGTCTTTAAAGTTAGGAATCTCTCCCTTTTTTACTTCCTTTTGACTCCTAGTTCAGTTAAAGCATCCATGATGACCAGAACACTCTAGATGTGAACCTTTTAGTTGATCCTGCTCTAATACCAATTTTTAGAACCCTTGGGATTTGTACCATATAGTGAGGGACCAGGTCTCTCAAAGTCAATCATAAGTGATAGAATAGTAAAGAAACTATGAGGTGCTGGAAAAACAATGGTAGTGTAGGAAAGTAAAAACATAAGATTTTAACGTTGAAACTCAGGAAGGGAAAAACCGCAGCTTGCCCTCACAAGTACTCCGAGAAATATACTATAATCAACCTTCTAATTATAGTCTAGATTTTAGCCCAACTCTAGGATCCTTTCGCTTGCAGAAAATCTACTACAAGCTAATCTTGGTAACTCTACCAAGGACCCTCTATACTAATTAACTCTAATCACTCTCACACTTAGGCAACTCTACCAAAGCTCTCTCTACTCAAAGATAAAAAAGTCATTACCCTTGTAACACGAGTTATTTGATTACAAATCAGAATTCATTTAAGAATAATTTCTATTTAAGCACTCATAAAGTTAAGAACTTGAGAAGTATTGGAACTGGGTTTTTTCTGTCTCTCTTCACTCTTTGTATTTGCAGAAACCATTTGATAAAGAGGCGTCTCTTTTATTTTATAGCTGATGATGATTATGGTTGAAAAATCATTAGACCAGGTATCCTAATCTATACAAAATAGCACCTGCAACTTTGGTACACAATGTAATGCCTTGAGAGCACACCCTAGACTCCACCCGGTGATTACAGCCCCAAACGACCACAAGTTAATCCATGAGCTGGTATCTTCTTTGAGCACTGAATAAAATAATATAGATATGTATGGAACTAAACTAAAAAATGCCATAAGGTTTTAACAACTGAAAATCAATACTGAATCATAGTTTTAAAATGTTTGAAACATATTGTCAATACTGATAATAATGACTGAAAACTGACTATCTGTCTATATTAGTCTAAAAGCCTCTAAATTCATTAACTATGGAGTTGATACGATAAGTCCCCAACTAACTCTGGCTGACTACTGAATTGAAAAGAAATTCTGAAATAAACATAATCGGTCCTTGAAGTATGAGGACTTACCCCTACTACCACTGCTAATGCACTAGAATATCTAACTACAGTCAGGAACTTGAGCATCCAATTCTATGATATGAGATATCATAGCACAAGAAATGAGTATGCGGTCAGTACTTTGAACGTACTAGTATGCTAAATGAGGTTAGGCTAATATGCATGGGATCATGGACATGAATAATACATGACTGACTAAATAGCATGAGATTACTAATGTATAGTATACGAGAAAACTGTCAAAATCTGAGAATGCATGATAAAGCATATAACATGATTCTAAAATAGTCTGTAAATTGAAATATTAAAATTGGATGACTGAATAACTAATAAACTTAATGCTATGGTCAATAAAAGATGAACTGAGTTCTGGAATAAATACTGAAACTAAAACTGTAGGAGGTATCATCTAACTGGCATGCCCTAAATCTGAGCTGATAGGGGTCCAACTTGTGACCCCAATTGAAAGGGTGCTAGTACCATGCCACGGGTACTAACAATGGATGTGTCAACCCTAAACTAGTAGGAAGACATCTTGTTAACCCTAAAATAACAAGAAGACTCATAAGATATGTGTTAACCCTAAACTAGCAGGAAAACATCTCTAACCTATGATGACTACATAGTTTTGTAACTCAGGGATTGCTACTAAGGGTTAAAATCTATACTAACAAAAATACCCCCATCACTGGGTTCTCTGAGTGATGAATCCTACTCCCAACGTAACTGACACTGATTATCGAATAGAACTAAGTTTAACTAAAGAAGGAACTAACTTGAATTACTGAACCGGTCTAAGTTTGACTGACATAATAGCTGACTGAATTGATAATCCTCATACGTGTCTAAAACCATTCCAAATATATTGAGGCTAAGTAAACAACTAAATTTTGGGTATTCATAACCCTTAGGACTCGATAACAATAACAACAGAGACACATGAAAGCTTTGAAACCATGGGGGGAAATCATTGTTCACAATTATTCACTTAAGCATTTCATCAAACACTTGCAATTCATGGTTTAAAATATGGGAATAGTTTTAAAAATGTAGTAAATCATGATTTTGATACTAAATCACAATTTAAGGTACAAACCAACAACTAAGCATCATTCAAACGTGTAGGGTTTAACTTCAACAACAAATCTTGTATAAACATAAATAAAAAAATCAAAATTCATGACAATTCATGGTAACGTGTAAAATCATTCCTTTAAACTTGAAATTGGGTTCTTGGACTCCATAGATGAAAGAAACCCATGAATAAACATCTAACATACCTTTTAGAATTAAATACTACAGAATATCACAAGCTTGAATGTTCTTAGCTTGGAAGGCACAATTTCTTGATCTTTCTTGGATGAGATGAAGGTTTAGCTTGATGAATAAGAGGAGAGATTAGGGTCTCTTGTTGAATGAAATTGAGGAATGTAGACAAATTCTGCCCTTTCAGTAGTTTAATCCCATGTTTTCATGATTTAGGGGGTGGGAAAAGACCAGACTGCCCTTCTATAATTTAAATTTGCAATTGGAACCCAATTTTGAGCCCTATCGCAATGTGCCAACCTCCTCACTGCTATACCCACCACGATGTGGTGCAATTACGGTTTTTTTTAGAAACAAAATCCAAACGTGCCTCAAACATTGTTCAAAAAATCCAAAACTTCCTCGAGGCATGCTACTTACACCCCTGAACATGAATTAACTCAAAAAACGGACATCTTAAAGTCAGGAAGGTCACTTAAAATATCATCAAAGTTAAGAGGCCAAAAATAAAACTAAGTCCCCAACACTTAGCTATAGTTTTAGGTACTAAGCTTCTTGTGCATGAACTATGAGCTAAATTAAACTAGGAATAATACAGGTTATTACAATATCTCCCCCTTGGGAACATTCATCCTAAAATGAGACTGATTAAGCTGAGAGTATTGAGGGACTGAGTTACATACTGGACATGCATAACTGAAAACATGGTTACATGACTGAATCTAAAACATGATGAATGACTGAACTGATTCGTGAATACATGCACTGACATGAGAATGTTTATAAGGATGAAATAGAAATAGGAGAGTTACTTATAAGTAACCACTACCTCAGGATGGATCTAGTTTTGTAAAGAAAATTTGAAAGGTTTAGTACATGAAAACTCAGGGTATTACAACATCCCCCCCTTAGGACATTTTTTCCCCTGAACAATACTGAATTGGCTGAGATACTAAGGAATGACTGAGATGATGCCCGAGACATTTACGGGGTGAATGACGACTAAACATCTAGTATTTAAAACTGAGGTCTGAGGAATAGATGGTCAATGACATGAATTCATCAAAAAGGTTTGAACTAAGGACATGCATGACATGAATCTGAATTTTTCTGATCATTAAGAGTGTAACATAAGTACTGGAACTGAACATACAACAAAGCATAAGTACATGAGTCATGAGCTGCATGACCTGATTTTGGAGTTTTTGAATATATGGAACATGGTTTATTCTACTTAACAAGCTGGAACTCCTTATACTAGGGATTGAAAATGCACATAATTCTCTATGATGTGCATGGACATGAACTATGATCATGGAGCTGACATGTAAGGCATAGTAGATCATGATGACTGAAAAATCTTACACTGAGATTAGAACGGGTTGGGTATCATCCTCTCCTACTTATTTTCTACACATACTGGCATCACTATTAGGATTTGAGAGCCTGACTTGGTTACTTGTTCTACCATCTCCCCTTAGCTTAAAGCCACCATTCTAAGTTTGTGAGCCACTTAATCAACAACTCTAAACAAAACTATCGCTACTTTACTCTAGAGTCTGAGGTAGAATGATGCATATACTTGGTAAAAACACCCTACATGACAATGCCCAATAATGTAAAATTTATTGCTAGTACTTTCTTCTGAGATATAACTCTTAGCCCTTTATATCCCCAACAATCATCATGTAATAACTTAAAATTGACTAAATTAGAATTTCAACTCCTTTTTCTATTAGCTCAACCTTCAAAGATTCAAACTTAGATTCTAACACATAATATGGATATCCCCATATCTTTAATAGCCATACTACCGTCACCATAACCTACAAACATCACATATCTAAAATTATATTTCTCCCTAAACCATGAGAACTACTATTACACCTAAACATCTGACATCAATATCTTATAGTCCAGAACAGAGCTGGTAAGAACATCAATTACACATCAATAGCCCCATTCAAACTTAACACTCAAGGATGCTACATAAGCACACCTGAACCATAATACTTAGCTCAAATTCAGGCATACACGATTTCAAGCCTACTGATTTACCTTTCATACAACTATCCTCATGGATACATAATACACCAAACTCAGACAATACTATCCCCACTTTATTACTACTAAATTTCTAGGTCCATGATTCTAATTCTAGACAATCTACTATTATTGGATTTCAAGAAGGGCTTTAAAAGCACATCTGACCCCTAAGAACTGAGGTATTACCCCTTCATTCAATGACCGTCTCATTAGGAAACTGAAATTGAATGGCCCTATTTCTGCTATCAACTGAAGTGATTTTTCGAGATACTATAACCGAGAAATTTCTGTACATGAAAGGAAGGATAAATTACAAAGAGAGTTTAAACAGAGCATCATGCTCTTTTGCACGACACGAGTATGGAAAGAAGGGAAACTTTTCCTAGATATGTCTTATAGCCTCTTGTCCATAAGTGTATCGCGCTTCACACCCATGCACAAGATTCTACTCAATGCAACTTTCAGACTCCTTAGGAAACTTTAAAACCTTAGGCGCTAATGCCAAGTTTGTAAAGCCCTAAGAGTACACCCTAGACGCCATACGGTGCTTACAGCCCCAAAGGACCATAAGCTAACCTATGAGCTGGTACCTACTGTGAGCACTGAATAAAATAACAAGGACATGTATGAAACTTAACTCAAAATTGCCATAAGGTTTTAAATACTGAAAATCAATACTGAATCATATTTGTAAAACATCTGAAACATACCATCTATACTAATAATAATGACTTAAAACTGACTATCTATCTGTACTAATATGAAAGCCTCTAAATTGACTAACTGTGTAGTTACTGAGACAAGTCCCCACCTAACTTCGGCTAACTACTAAACTAAAAAAAAATGTTAAACATAATCGATCCTCGAAGTATGAGGACTCACCACTACTACCACTGTTGATGCATTAGAATATCTAAGTATGGTTGGGAACCTGATGTTCAAACCTATGATATGAGACATCATAACACAAGAAACGAGTATGCAGTTTGTACTTTGAATGTACTGGTATGATAAATGAGGTTAGACTGATATGCATAGGCTCATGGACATAAATAATACATGATTTACTAAATAGCATGAGATCACTAATATATAGTAGGTGAGAAAACTGTAAAAATCTGAGAATGCATGACCAAGCATATAACGTGATTTTGAAATAGTCTGTAAACTAAAATACTGAAATTTGATACCTGAATAACTGATGAATTGTATGCTATGGTCAAGCAACACTGAACTAAGTTCTGGACTGAATACTGAAATTAAAACTGTGGGAGGTATCATCTAACTGACATGCCTGAATAGGGGTCCAACCTGTGACCCCAGTTAGAAGGGTGCTAGTACCGTGCCACGGGTACTAACATTGGTTATGTCAACTCTAAACTAGTAGGAAGACATCTTGTCCCTGAGACATTCTACTACACCCCTGAACATGAATTAACTCAAAAACTGACATCTCAAAGTTGGGAAGGTCACTTTAAAAATCATCAAAGTTAAGAGACCAAAAATAAAATTATGTCCCGAACACTTAGCTAAATTTTCAGGTTCTAAGCCTCTTGTGCATGCACTATGAGCTGAATTGAACTAGGACTAATACTGGGTAATACACACAAGAGGACAACACTGTGCAGACAACGTATGCCAGCTGTGCTGTACCTTCCATATCTAGGGACCTGGTCCCTTGTAGTTTAGTTTCTCATCATTAAAACTATATATACTAGGTAGGTTTATTTTAACACCAATTGGGCTTAGAATTCACCTATTATTGTGCGTAAATGTTCCTTGAGCATTGAGGGATGCATTGACAGTTTTGAAAGTGCTATTCCATTAGTGAGTACCATATGGAATTTTTTTTATAATTTTGAATCTGAAGCATAAAAATACAATATGGATACCATTTTTCTCATGTTGATAAGTATATTATCATTTTGATAGCATGGTTATGCAAAAGCTTCTCAGAAGGGAAAACACCTGATATAGCAAATTTTATCGGGCTTTCTTCAACGTCCAGGTCGGCTAGGTTTACCATTATTTTAGATTAGGCTTAGTCATAGTATATTTGTGATAATGTTCTAGATATGGGTTGGAAATTAGATCTTAGAGGAATAATTAGTGTAATTTGGATTATATAGCCTATTATGGAATTGTAAAATAGGCATGATAGACTAAGTTACTCATGCTTTAGATAGAACTGCTATATTAGGACTAAATGTAGTTCATTTAACATCTAGTAGTGATTTTAGATACCTTAGCAATTTCTGGGGTATAAATTGCCTTAGTATGGATTTTGGGGATGCGAAATGGGCCCCTTCTATCCACTGTAGGCCAAGATTATAGTTAGCTCCTTGTAAATTTTTAGGCGTGTTACTTTATCTAGATGAATATTATAGAGAATGAGGAGGCTAGATACATGATACATATGTTAGAGTAGTACTTGGAATTTGATGCTAGTTCCTATTTAAGTCCCGCAATTAACTTATGTTAAGTTCCTATTTAAGTTTGGCAAATGATGATGATATGAATTTGGGTTCGAGTCTGACATTATGAGGTTATTTATGATATTTTGCACTATAGAAGGATTTATGGTTCTGATTTTGTGATATGGTTAATTAGGATGATTTTTGGTAACCGGGCTTATAAGGGCCTGTGCTGGGTTATTTACTTTCCACACTTACTGGCTTATGGGTGCCAATTTCTTAGTATTAACTATGATTTTTATCATATCATGGTTGTTCCATTTATTTAATTACAACATTTGGAGTGTTATTTTAGGTTTACCCTCTTACCCATACTTAGCTTATTTATCTTGCATTTTGTTGTACTTATATTGTGATTTTGCTTAGTTGGTCGATGATGCCTACAAAGTGCCTATGGATTTGGTACTCATACTGTACTTCTATATCTTTTTAGGTGCATATTTGAGTATTAGTGGCAACCGATGATGCTATGATTATGCTGATTAAAGTTCAGACACAGGTGAGCTCTCAGAATTAGAGTTGACCTTTTCTCCTTCCTCTACCTTTGTTTAGTCTTTCTTTATTCAAGACTGATGTATATTTTACTATTTTAGTACTAGTTCTTTTTTGGTTTAGTGGCTCTTGTACCGGCAGTACTAGGTCATGAGATGTTATTATTATCTTATTTATCTCATGTATTATTACTATTATTACTATTTCATGATTTGTTGTTGTAAGTCTTTTACATGCAAAGTTCTAGAATTTATGCCATTTATCAAAAAATTTGTCCATCGCTTCTAGCTCTGAACTACAATTTGGATTACGTACTGATGGGACAAGGTAGGTGCTATCATGACTTGAGAAATGAGTCATCACTGATAGGGTCGAACAAGTTAGCTGTGTGCTAAGGAATAAAGTTCTGCGATGTCTGAAAATATTTTCTTAGTAATTAAAGTCAATATTTTACCCAAAAAATAGCTTTTCACTAGCAGTAGTTATTGCATTTTCACTGGCAGTTTAAAAGTCACAACAATGTTGTTTTGATATTCCTAAGGTAACTTTAGTGGCTTTATTAATTGTCGCTACATGCAATTCCTTTTAGCGGCAATAAATATGTCTTTACTAGTATTCGAAATAAATGTCACTACAGGCTTTAGTGATATTGGACGCCATGGCATTTAACTAAATACCGGTAAATGTTTTAGCAATAATATTTAATGCAGTTAGAAGCCTTTTTTGGTGAAGTGGGTCATGATGGCATCTATTATAGCCCACTGTAGCAAAATCATAGCCAGGAATAACACAAAATGGGCTGACCGGTGCAAGAGAAATAAATAGGAGTAAAATAATAAATTTTAAGCAACTAACATGGGAATAATATGTAAGGCATGCATACAAAATGAGGGGAAAGGACAAAATATGCCGAAAGAGTTCTCCTAAGACCTTTTAAGGCCACAACAAGAGCTACTATATACATGAAGTACTTGACAAACGAATATATATATATATATATATGTATATAAAGTAGTCTCCTAAGATATAGAATAAGACTAGAACTTAAACATAAGGAGATAAATTAGCTTTGAATGCTGAAAACTCACACTAATATTTGATCAGTAGGTCTACTCGAAGGCGACATCAATCGCGATGAATCATACTAGGATTGCATTAGAGAAAAATATGCAGAAGTATAGTATGAGTACTAAAATATATTGTACTTAGTAGGTATCATAGGCCAACTGAGCTCAATTAAAGTAAAAGCATAATAACATGTGAATCTATGCAAAGAGGCAATAAAGAAGGAGTCGGAATGGAAATAATAGGCTATGCTAAGTAAATGCGAGAATCAAATGTAAATTACTAAAGATCGTGAATAATAACCTAGCTATTATGTAACTGGACCCCTATAATCCCAGAAGGTATTAATAATAAAAGCACAAACACTTTCGATCCTTCATAAGCACTATGGGTACAAATAAGAAATACACTAATCCAAGATGTACAATAAGCATACCGTATACTCTTCTTCTAGCCACAACCATAAATCATACCAATCTCAAATTAGATTTCTAATTGAAGGTCAATAATAATAAATGTAGAACTCAAATTGGGACCAATGTATAATAATAAGTAATGCTAGGAGTTCGACTCAAACCAAAACTTTAACAACCCGAGGCTACTCCCTCATCATAACACGGTGCCTAGAGTCACGAGTGACCCTAAGATAGCCCATAGTCTGTTACCTGCTATGAGTACTAAAAAATAGCAAAGAAAAATGCGGAAGCTAAACTAAAAATATAAATAACAAATAATGCTGAAGGTAATACTTAATACGTCTGAACATCTAATAAAAACTAGAAACAAGTTTGACTATCTGAAATCCTCTAGCATAGGGAGTTGATGGGACAAATGCCCCACTAACTCCGATTGACAAAAATTGTATAAGGTACTAAAAATAATAACTAAAAACTAGTACTCGATGGAAGAGGACTCACCACGGTTGCTGTTGAATGGCACATGAACTATCTAAGTACGATCGGGGAACTGACCATCTAAACCTATATTATGAGACAATATAGTACAAAAGAGTATGCGATCAATACTTTGAATGTACTGAGTACGCAGGATAGGAAGGCTAACTGATCTAATTGAGAATGAATTCATGAATATGTAATTGAATGCAACACCATGTATATACATGTACTAATTGAACTAAATAACTGAATAGCTGAATGCAAGGTCATGCATACCTGACTGAAAACATAATCTTAACTACAATTGACACACCCCAAACGGAGCTAAAAAGGGGTCCAACTAGTAACCCTAATTGGATGGGTATTAGTACCTTGCCAAGGGTACCAACACTAGGTGGTGTGGATCCACTAATCTGATGTCCCAAAATACTAGGGTTCATGCCTCTACTGACGGAGGACCCTTCATTACCTATTGTGGTTACGTAGTTCTGGAACTTAGAAACTTCTACTAACTATCTCATGACTAACTCACAGGGGAACCATCATCCCTGCGTTCACTCAGTGATAAGTATTACTCCCAACTGAATGACATAGGTACTGATATTTATTTAATATATAAAATTCTAATCATGATAATGTTCTGAATTTTAAAGATACAAGCATAATCTGAATGACTTGTAAATTAAAAATTATAACATGCATAATTACCTAGATATCGGGTGTTCATGACTCGCCAACATAGATTAATTCAACTGATCATGCTGATGATAAAGTAATCATGAGATAGAAAATAATAAATAGTACTCAATATGGCATCAACTGAACATGGTATTTGTGACTGAGATTAAACGTATGGAAACAAAATTTACATGGGGAAACATATTCTCATGGTTTGTATTTAAGCAATTGAGAGGGTTAAGTACTTCATGTTTTACTTAAAATCCGATAAAATAAAAAAGGTTTTACTTGTAAAAATGGGAAATTCTTGGGACTCAATGTGTGTAAGAGACCTATTGATGATATCCCACATACCTGGTAGTACGAGCCATGGGAAATTCCTTATAAAAATTCTTGAGCTTGAAGAACCCTAATTTCTTCTTGGGAGAAGATAAAACCTCCTCTCTTGCTCTTTGGCCTAAATCATGCTTATTAATGGAATTAGGGGTTTTGGGTCTTTTATTCCCTCTTTTGGAAAGCCTAAACAACGTGGGTTAGTCTTTTAAAGGAGTGGGAAAAAGCTTGAAAGTTCTTAGGAAAATGTGTAGGAAAACCCACGTCTAGTCATTACAACTCACTTCATGACTGGTTACAACTGAATATGACTCATAAGGTGTTGTCATAGTTTGAATCTTAGCTTTTCGATCCTTCATTTGTTAGGGTATACGTCTTTATAATGACTCGTAAGGTCTGAATACGAGTCATATGCTGGACTTTTAAACACTGGGATAAATTTCTTTATCACCCACTATTGTGACTATGAGTCCCTCCTAACGGCTCATAGCCACTGGTTATGGGTCATAGTAATTGTAATAAAACTTGGGGTCTTCACTGGAGTGACTATGACTGACTCGTAATGACTCATCACGTGCAGTAATGACTCATACCTGAATCATCATCACAGTAGTATGTTTAGGCCTTTAAGGGAATTTCCCATATCTTTTCATCATGACAACGGATTAAGGCAAGATTTGAAGCGTTGGAATTCTAACTTAGTGGGATATCTTTTGAGGGGTCTAGATCTTAACAACATGGGGTATTACAAAATCATCCCTTGGATTTATTTTATCCTCGAATGAAACTGTCTAAGCTAGAACACTAGAAAGATTAAGATCATGCACTGAATACTCATGAGATGAACATAACTAAATACCTAAATTTGGGACATGATTCATGGACTGGAATGAATTCATGAATGCATTCTATGATATGAAGATGGATGGATCGTTGAGATAGAAAATAAGAGAATTAATAAATTACAGAAACCATTACCTTAAGCTGATTCTGAATTCATAAAGAAAAGATAGGGAAACTTAGCTCGCATATCAACTTCTGATTCCCAAGTAGCTCTCTCAACAGACTGATTCATCGATAAAACTTTTACTAAGGAAACGTTTTTATTCCTCAACCTATGAATCTGGTGGTCAAGGATCTCAGCTGGGACTTCTTCATAAGACAGACTATCATCCACACCTACACTCTTTAGAGGGACTACTGACACTAGATTACCAATGCATTTATGTAA
This sequence comes from Capsicum annuum, assembly GCF_002878395.1. Taxonomy (NCBI): domain Eukaryota; kingdom Viridiplantae; phylum Streptophyta; class Magnoliopsida; order Solanales; family Solanaceae; genus Capsicum; species Capsicum annuum. The sequence continues at coordinate 86,371,374 of NC_061111.1, forward strand.
CAAATAGACATGAAACGGTGGATGCACTGATACTTGAAAATTAAGAGGAGAAGTGGGGTGAATTGAAATTTTCTTTAGTCGACTATCAGGCTTGACAGTTGGCTCACCTGCAAATAGATATACATAAATAGAACAGAGTTAAGATCAATTAGGCAGATAAGTAAATAAGTAAATAAGATTAAAACCCAATGATTTATCCTTGTTTTGAACACCAATGTGGTGCCTACTTCTAGTCCCCTTGCGTTTCAAAAGTCTTCTTTAAATCCTTCAAAATAGAGATAGAATACTGATGTGGAAAACAATTTCTAAAGCTTATTTTAATAATCAAATCTTATGACACAAACTTAACTAATATAACTATGTTGACTTAATCTTTCTTTTGTAACTATTTTAAGCAAAAGAGTACAAAATTTTATCAAGGATAAGATTGAGACACACTAAGATTTTCCATGAAGTTTTATGAGTGTTAGAGTCTTCAATCTTCTCTTTTTATATCATTAGGTTAATATAAATTCAAAAGGAAACCCAAGGTATTTCTTCTCAATAAAGGATTTGATTTGTCTCCTTGATTGAGGGTAACACATCCATATCAGATATGTCCATATTTACTAGGCTTTTTGCTTTTTATCACTAACATTCATTTCTGTATCAGACATATCAATAAGAAGGGTATAATTTCCTTTCCATGTTGGTCCAAAATTTTGTTATTTTACTTCCTTGTATTTTGGGATCTTAAGGGATCTTTAAGAGATCTTTTATTGATGCCGTATCTAGTATTCCAAGTATATCTCCAAGAAGATATTCTTGCCTTGATTATCCTTCTTGGTATATCCTACATATTAGTAATAGATTAGTTTGTAATTATTAAAATATATTAATTTGATATGGGAAGCTAAAAATCTCTCCTCTTTTGATAATGATAGACGTTAAACATTAGTTGACTTCCCTGTCAATGTAGTCTACTAGCTCCCCCTGTCCTGCTGACTCCATACCTTGCTAACTCAGTGCCTTCAGTAGTCAAATTGCTCTCCTTCGTTATAGCCTTATATGATATGATTATTTCTCCCTCTTTTGACATAATGAAAAATACCAAAACACAAGAAAAACACACATAAGATACATGTATAAAAAAATAGTTCAAACTTGGATAGAAAGTGGATTAAGGTGTTGCACATGTTGGTGTAGAATCGATCATATGATTTTCAACCCTTGTAAAGATGGTATAGGAAGTATAGACAGATATTGCGAGCTTATTGTTGGAGGGGAAGGTCTTGGATTTGATGGAGTCCATATTTGCAAAGAGTCTGTTGAACAACTTCACACCTTCCTATTTGAGACCATCAAGAAAAAGTGACACCTTCCGCATATCAGTACTTTTTTCCTTACTTAGATATAGTTCCTTAGCAGTTGACTCCTGGACACTCACTAGAAATTCATCAATAGCCTTGAGCCAATCTTTAAGATCCTTAATCTCTTTAGCTATAGAAAAAAAAGGGTTAGACATAAATTTACTTACCTTGGGAGTATCAGATTGATTTTTGGTGGCTTCCTTCTTGCACCATTCATTATCGACCAGGAGACATCCCATGCTTACAAATGTCTTGGAGTCATAGGCGGCTGAAACTTCTATGATAGGGTAAGCAGAGAGATCAATTCTATAGTGAAGGAGGATTCAGATGAAAGAAGTCCATAGGGCAAGATGGATGAGGCGTGAGAATCGACAACACTTTATAACATGTATTCATGAATCCAGGTAGCCCAGTTAATTTTGTACATTTTAATTAAATAGTATAGCACAAACACATCTTGGCAAGTCACATCGCTGAGAGACCCTTTCTGAGGTATTAAAGTGGTGGCAATGATGTGAGTCAAAATTCAGTACTTAAAACTGAGGGATAGAGGACTAAAGTTGGAAACATTCACGCCAGGGTATTAAACAACCTTCTTGGATTCTTCAAAACTAAATTTAAAATTATTAGGCCAAGAGCCATTCATGAAAGGACTGACTCTAGAAAACTTGGTATCAACAAATTTTCAAACAAAAAATCATTGAGAATAATTCTTATTCTCTATACCAAGGTTTACGATTTTCCATTATCTTAGGAAAGGCGAAGGTTTGCATAAGACATATGAATAGGATCTTCAAGAACTTTTAAACCACATAAATAAAAAAAATAGGTAGATCCCGAGGTTTGAAGAAAGCACTTTGAAATATGACTCCTTCAACTAAGAGATTTGTGATTATTCAAGGAATGATATAGTGGATTTTATAGGTGATAAACTTATCCTTTTGAGTGCAAGTCTAGAATTTAGGGATGTTATCTAGGGGAAAAGAGTCCAGACAAAAGGGATAACTTTTCTTAAAAGAGAAATTTAGGATAGTGACAGATTATTCTTATAGATAATTGATTGAATAGAATGGGGGAGGCTTCATCGGAAGACCTAGAGATGAAAACTAGGGCGAAGTTGTCAAAGAGATGATTAGGAGCGGGTTTAGAGAGATTGGACATTGAGTGGGTTTCATTCATGGATGGAAGAGATAAAATGAGAGGGGTATAAAAGGAGAGAGAAAGAGAATATAAAAGGATCAGAGATAAAATGGGTATAGTGAATTGAGCTGACAATAGAGATAAGGAGACGGTAGATGTGTTGGAAAGTAAAAAAGGTGAAAATATGGTTAGAAAAGAAAAAGAAGGCGTGAAAAAAGTTGGATAAGAAAGGAAAAGACGGGAGTCAGAGGGTTAAAAATATGAATAAAAAATTGTACAAAAGATTTTTACACCAAACTAAATGTGTTTAAACATTTAAATGTCATTAATGCATAATACACTGAGTTTTTTCCTTAAAAAATAATTCTTCAAGAAAGTTTTTTTTTTAAATATATCAACAAGCGGATTCTCAAAATCAACAAATTTTAAAGATAGATCTCCACTTTCTACATGATCACGAATGAAATAATGCTTAATGTGTATGCGATTGGCCCTAAAATTATACACCATATATTTTGACAAACTAATAGCACTAATATTATCACACATGATAGGCACAGACTCAAATGATAAATTAAAATCAACTAATTAATGCATGATCCATAAGATTTGTGTGCCACAATTTCCAATAGCTATGTATTCTGCTCTGAAGTTGATAGAGAAACTGAAGTTTATTTCTTGCTGTTCTATAAAATTAGGGCATCACCAAGAATCAAACATGTTCCACTCATGCTCTTTCTATCACTTTTCACCTACAAAATCAGCATTTGAATAGCCAACTAAATCAAAATTTGAGAAGTGAGGATACCAAAGTCTGATGTATTGTGTACCAATAAGATAGTGAATAATTCTTTTAACGGTAGTTAAGTGGGACTATTTGGAAGCCAACTAGAACCTCAATATTTACACAAACTAAACATAATATCTGGTCGACTCATGGTTAAGTAGAGTAGGGATTCAGCCTTTTCTCTATATGTCTTTTCATCAATATCCTTCTCGGATATATCCAAGTCTAGACTTGTTGAAGGACTCATTGGAGTTCCCCAAGCCTTTAATTTTTCCATTCCATACCTTTTGACGAGCTCCCTTGTGTACTTAGCTTGAATGATGAAGTTACCTTTGGTGGTTGGTTTGATCTATAACCCAAAGAAGAATGTGAGTTCTCCCATGAGACTCATTTCAAACTCTCTTTTCATTAGATTTGCAAAATTCTCACACAAAGAAATGTTAGAGCTTCCAAATATAATATCATCAACATAGATTTGAAAAATAAGTATGTTAGAATCCATATTTTGAGTGAAGAGAGTAGTATTAATTTTTCCTCTTTGAAAATTATTCTTTAGAAGAAAAGTACTTAAATCTCACATACCATGCTTTTGGAGCTTGCTTGAGACCATAAAGTGCTTTTGGAAGTTTGCAAACATGATTTGTATAATAAGGATTTTTGAAACCAGGAGTTTGTTTAGAAAGGACCTCTTCATGAAAGTAACCATTTAGGAAATCACCTTTTACATCTATTTGATATAGCTATAGTTTAAATCATTTGAAAGAAGCAAATAATAAAATTCAAATGAATTCTACCCTTGCTACAAGATAAAAGGTTTTGTCATAGTCTATACCTTCCTGTTGGGAGTAGCCTTGAGCTACTAGCCTGGCTTTATTCCAAATAACCTTGCCTTCCTTACTTAGTTTATTTCTATAGACCCATATGGTTTCAATAATTGAGCAGTTCTTAGGCCTTTCAATGAGACTAGATACTTGATTTCATTTGTACTATTCCACTTCTTCCTTCATAGAATCAAGCCAAAACGTATCTTGGAGTGCCTCATCAACCTTTTGGGACTTGATTTAAGACAAAAAAGCAATAAATGCTTGCTTTCTTGATGGAACTCTTGTCTGCATCTTATCATTTGTATTTCTAATAATAAATTCATTTGGAAAAGTTTTATTGTGTCTCCATCCTTTGGGAATTTTGTTTTTAGTTGATTTGTAAGTGTGAGTTGACTCTGGATTAGCTGTAGTCGACTTATCGATTGATGGTTTAGGAGTAATGTCTACTTTGACTCCTGGCTGTAGTTCATTTATCTGTTCTTCATTAAAAATCAAGCTCACATAAGAGTGATGTTTCATCAAATATAGTGTGGACAGATTCTTAAATGTATAGAGTTCGTTTATTATAGGATTTATAAGCAAGACTAGTAGGAGAGTACCCAAGAGGAATACCTTCATCACTTTGTGGGTCAAACTTCCCTAAGTTATTCTAACTGTTGTTATGGATGAAGCACTTGCATTTGAAAGCATAAAAGTAACTAATATTGATCTTTTCCCCTCTCCACTGTTCATAAGGAGTTTTCCTTAATATTTTCTGGCGAGACATCTATTGAGAATGTGACATGTTGTGCTCACTACTTCTGGGCAAAAATAATCTGGTAAGTTATGTACTAGAAGCATGGTTCTTGCAGTTTGTTGAAGAGATTCTTTTGTTCCACCACACCATCTTGATGGGGAGATTCGAGAGATGAGAATTTCTGAGAGTAGTCGTTTTGAACATAGTATTCCTCGAAAGCTTTGTTTTCAAATTCTCCTCCTTGATTAGTATGAACATAGGTAATAAACTCACCTGCTTCTCTTTGTAATCTTCTACAAAAGATCTCAAAATTATTGAATTCTTCATTCTTATGAGCAAGAAATATTACCCAAAATAAATGAGAATAATCATCAACGATAAAAAATACATATCTTTTTCCACCAATACTTATGATCTTGGTGGGTCTAAACAGATCCATGAGGATTTCTTAAAGAGGTTTGGTGGTAGAGATAATATCTTTGACTTTATATGATGTCCATGTCTATTTATCAAGTTGACAAACATCACAGATGTGATCTTTTTCAAACTTTAGTTTTGGCTAACCCTTTACCTATTTAAGTCTGGGGAGTTTTTTTAAGGCATACATATTGGCATGCCCTAGCTTTCTCTACTATAAATAGGTGTCATTGGTTTTCATAGTGAGACAAGTCAGAGTAGCATAATTAGGATCATTAAGAACATAAATGTTGTTAACACGTTTACCAATAAGAGAAATATCTCTCTTTCCATACTTGATGGAGCAACTCTTAGTTTTGAAGGAGTCTCCAAATCCTGTGCCACATAGTCAACTAATACTCAATAGGTTCTCTTTAAGTCTATTCGTGAGATATACTTCAATGAGTTCACATGAGGAGTTGACCTTCACTAAGTTGGCTCCAATGAAGTCACCTTTGGTATTTTCACCAAATCTAACCGATCCTCCTTCTATTTTATTTAGAGAACAAAAATTTTCTTTCTTTCCAGTAATGTGTCTGGAACATTTGCTGTCAATGACCTATATCCCTTTCCTATAGTTTTTTCAGATATGTTCTTGCAAAATAAGAAGAATAATTTTTTTAGGTACCTAAGTGGTCTTGGGTTCTTGAGGGTTAGATGTACTTCCTTTAGGTCTCCAAAGCGACATACCTTTCAACTCTTATCTATAGTTGTGTGATTTGTTCCTCTTCTTTCCATAGGTGTAGCAGACTGATCTTTGAAAAGAGCAAAAGGTTTTGACAAACTCAAACGAACTTAATGAGGAACTTGAGTTTGTTTTAAAATAATTTGATCTTACGGAGCTCTGACTCGGTGATTTTCTTATGCTATTTAATTATATGTTTATATCATCAAATTCTTCTTGAATTAAGTTAGTTTTGATTTGACATGCTTTAAGTTTTTGCCAATTCCTTTGTTCTTCTTCAAGCTTTTGTTTTAACTAAGTTTCCCAGTTTTTCTTTTCTTGAGCACATTTACTTTATTCTTCAATAAATTTTTAAAGCTCATTAGTAATCATATCAAGATTGTTCAATAATGTTGCAATTATGACAATTGTAGGGTCATACTTCACTTGATTCACCCTTTTTCATAGAGCACATATTGGCTGCTTTTGTCTCTTCTTCAGTTTTATCTTCATCTCTCTATGCCCTAAAGTTTTTGTTTTTTCTGGATGATTTTTTTATCAATTTTGGACAATTTTGTTTAATGTGACTAGGATTTCTATAGTAATTACAACGATTATCATTTCTTGTGAATTTATTTTGTTTGATTCCTTGGGGTTTCTGCTATCTTTGTTTCACAATTTTCCTTACTCTACAATTTATGAGAGCCATTCCCTCACCGCTTGCTACTTCCAGGGGTTCTTCTCTATTTGTTACAATATTGAATGAAACTGGTCTCTTAATTTCTTCCATTTTGTACTTGTTGATATAATTTTGTTCATAGGCAATGAGATTACCTCTTAATTCATCGTAGGCCATATTGTGGAGATCCCCGTCTTCTAGGTTGGTAGCTTTAGCTTCCCATGCTTTTGGGAGGCTTCTAATAAGATTTTGGACTTGCAGGTGATGTGGATATATCATTCCTAATGATTTTAGTTCACATACAATTTTACTGAATCTAGAAAACCTTGATTCCACTCGTTCATTTTCTTTCATATTAAAGTGCTAGTACTCATTTACTAGAGCATTGATTTTTTCCTTTTTGAATTTGGTGGTTCCTTCGTAGGTTTTAATTTTCCCCACATTTCTTTTATGGTTTCACAGGTTGATATCTTGTTGTATTCTTCTCCTCTAAATGCACAAAGAAGTAAACTTATATCTCTCGCATTAGGTTGAATTACCTCTTGTTGTTCTTTGGCGAGTTAAAAATTATCAAAGTCCTCCATGTCAATACTGCTTGACTCCTTGTCCTTCTATATTTCCTTGAGTCCTAAAATGGGCTTTGGTCCCTTCTTAATGACAACCCATGCTTGGAAGTCATTTGATTGAACAAAGATTTTAAATCTGTTCTTCCAATAGGAGTAGTGATGTCCGTTGAAGTATGGTGGTCTTGTAGAAGAGTGACCATCTTGAAGGAGAGATACTGGAATTTGATTGTTTTTCATTGTATCTTTTCTCAGGTGTGGTCAAGCAGCACTATTAGTGAGGCCTGATCTGATTCCAATTGAAAATTAGGAGGGGAGAGGTGAATTGAAATTTTCTTGAGTCAACTAATCAAGCTTGGCATTCGATTCACCTGCAAATAGATATACTTAAATAGAATAGAGTTAAGATCAACTAGGAAGATAAGTAAAGATGTAACGGGTACAAACCCAATGATTTATCCTAGTTAGGAACACCAATGCGGTTCCTACTTCCAGTCCTTTTGAGTTTCAAGAGTTTTCTTTAAATCCTTTAAAGTATAGCCGAAACAGATGTGGAAAGCAAGTTCTAAAGCTTATTTTGATATTCAGATCTTGTGACAAAACCTCAACTGGTTAAACTAAGATGACTCAATCATTCTTTTGTAAGTTGTAAATATTGTAAAGAAAGGAGTACAAAGCTTTTTCGAGACTAAGATTAAGACACACTAAGATCTTTCATGAAGTTGCGTGAGTGTTCAAGCCTTCAATCATCTATTTTTATATCGTTAGGTTCATACTGCATCAAAAGAAAACCCAAGGGATTTCTTCTTAATCAAGATTTGATTTGGCTCCTTGATTGGGGGTAATATATCCATATCAGATATATCCGTATTTACTAGGCTGCTTACCTTTCATTACTATCATTCATGTCCATATAAGATATGTCCATGAGGAGGGTATGACTTCTTTTCCATGTTTCTTTACGATCTTGTTGTTTCACTTCCTTGTATTTTGGAATCTGAAGGGATGTTTGAGAGATCTCTTATTGATGTCGTATCAGGATTCTAAGTATATCTCTATGATGATCTTCTTGCCTTGATTATCCTTCTTGGTGTCTTTGAGAAGCCCCAACCATCTCCTTTCCCAGAGATTTAGCTCTTTCTAACTGAACACATACTGTAGACTCTTATGATTATAAAAGATGTCTACGTGCACTCCATACATATAATGTCACCTGATTTTCAAAGAAAAAACCACTGCCAACAACTCCAAATAATGATTAGGATAGTTCCTCTCATGCACCTTCAACTGCCTGGAAGCATAGGCAATCACCTTCCCATGCTGCATTAAGATGCAACCAAGACCTACCTAAGATGCATCGCAATAAACTATAAACCCTTCACATCCGTCCGGCAATGTCAAAATTGGAGCCAAAGTTAGCTTATCTTTTAACTTTTCAAAACTCCCCTCAAAAGCATCCGACCAAGAAAACTTCATTTTTTTCTGAGTCAACTTAGTCAAAGGAGCAGTTATAAAAAAAAATCTCTCCACAAACCGCCGATAATACCTAACCAAAACCAAAAAGTTCCGAATGTCCATTGGACTCATAGGTCTAGGCCACATTTTAACCACACCTACCTTTTACGGATCCACCATGATCCTATTGTTAGAAATAATATACCAAGAAAAGTCACAGTTTTCAACCAAAACTCACACTTGGAGAACTTGGCATACAACTGCTATTCCTTCAAGGTCTGCAATATTACACGGAGCTCATTAGCATAATCCACCTCACTTTTGGAATAAATTAGAATGTCATCAATAAACATAATGGCAGAGAGATATAAGAAATACCTGAAAACCTTGTTCATCAAGTCCATAAATTTTGTCAGGGCATTAGTCAAACAAAATGACATTACCCAGAATTCAAAGTTCCCCTAGCGAGTATGAAAAGTCATCTTAGGGATATCCTCCTCCCTAATCTTAAGTTGATGATACCCAGATAAAAGATATATCTTAAAAAAGAACTTGGCCCCTTGCAACTGATCAAACAAGTAATCTATCCTTGGAAGAGGATACTTATTCTTGATTGTTACCTTATTTAACTACGGATAGTCAATTCATATTGAAAAGAAATCACAATTCTTGTGCACGAACAACACTGGTGCACCCCACGGGGATACAATAGGACTAATAAACCCCTTATCCAAATAATCCTTAAGTTTATCCTTGATTTCCCTAAACTTAGCTGGAGCCATTCTATAAGGAGGAATAGATGTTAGACGAATGTCCACAACCAAATCAATACCAAACTCTATCTCCCTATCTTGAGAAACATAAAGAAGATCATACGAAAAGACCTCAGGAAACTTATTTACCACTAGAACTAACTGTAAAGAAGGACTTTTCGAGTTACAATATTTAATCTGGACCAAATGATAAATACAACCTTTATAGATTAAACTCTAAGCTCTAATATAGGAAATAAATCTCCCCCTAGGAGCTAGGGAACCACCCTTCCACTCTATAATCGGCTCTACAGGAAACCTAAAGACAACCTTACGGTTACGATAATCCAAGGATCCATAACAAGAATATAACCAATCCATCCCCAGAATAATATCAAAATCCACCATATAAAGTTCAAGCAAGTCACCAAAGTCTGCCTACCACACATAGATACCACACACCCTCTTAAGACTCTCTTAGCAATAACTGAGTCACCTACTGGGGTAGATATAGAAAAAAGTCCAAAACAACCTTACGATCAAAACCAATACATACAGACACAAATAAGGTCACATAAGAAAGAGTGGACCCTGAATCAAATAGACAATACATTTCATGAGAAAAGAGTTATAATGTACCAGTAATGATATTAGGTGATGCCTCAGATTTTTGCCGAGATACAAGAGAATACAACCTATTTCAACTAGTGTCGATACCAAAAGCATGAGAAGACATCGAAGCCAAAGCTTTGACCTCTCCGAATGGTCCCTTTGCAACCGAACAATTCTGGAGCATATGGCCTAGCTATCCATATTTAAAACACTTGTCCCTTCCTTTGGCGTAATAACCTCGATGAAGATGACCACAGAGCCGGCAAAGATGGTATGAAAAAGCTAATTGACCCCCACTCACCTAAGATTGGGAACCTTGTGCCCAAAAATTATTGCCACCTTACTGATGCCGATCACCCGACTGCATCGGGTAAGGAGCACTAGCAGTAGAGAAGGAACGAGAACCCCCCACTTTCTTTTTGTCCATTTACCTCTATCCTGACCACCTTGCAACTGTGCATCTCCTAGGTTAGAAAACCTATTTATTTTACCCTGCCTATCTCCGAACTCTGTCTTTTTCCTCTTCCCATTCTCCACTTACTGTATATGGCGAACTAACCTCAAAATATCCATATTCTTAATCAGCAAAGCAGTCTTTATTTCCAAGATTAAATCTCGACATAGACCAGAAGCAAGCTTTCTCATCCTCGCTCTCATGTTAACCACCAAATCAGGAGCATACCTTGACAACTGATGAAATTTCAACGCATATTCCTTGACAGTCATTATTCTTATTTAAGATTCACAAACTACTCCATCTTTGTTTCCCTCAACTCTTGATGAAAGAAACGATCTAGAAAATCACCAGAAAAGGCATTCCATAAGGACAACCATTCCATATAACCTCTATCTCTATCCTACTCTTCATACCATTGGTACACAATATCTTTGAGCTGATAAGATATAAATTTTACTTCTTCCATATCAGTAGCTTGCATCACCCTGAATATCTTGTCCATTTCATTCAAGAAAACCTAAGAATACTCCTCTACCTTCACACCAGTAAAAGTAGGATGATTCATTTCATAACTGGCCAACCTTTGTGGCCTTAGCAGTTAACCTACTAGACACATACTGCTTAAACTAAGAAGCAACTAACTGATCAATAGTATGAATAGACATGAGAAATTCTGCATTAGTCACTTCACCTTGAGGAGGACTAGTAGCAACTGGAGGAACTCTAGAACTATCAGAGATAGGACACTAAGAACGAAGACAAATTCCAGACGTAGAACGTACCCTATCAACATTATCCATGAAACTGAAGAGTTTTCTTGTTTTACAGATCATCGAGGTATGATCTAAAAAATGAAAAACCAAGTATTAGAGAAGAATTCCAAGACTTAAACTCTAGGCATACAAATAAAATACCAAAAATGTGAAATATTTCGAAATGCCTTGCAGCCTCTCTCTTATGAGTGTGGGGGGATACACACCCCTAAAAAATGCACTACTTCACACGACTTTGTGGACTCCCAATTGACCATGAACTTGATGCTCTAATACCAACTTGGCATGACCTAAACTAGGAACTTATCGTAATAGGCGTCCCAAGTCCGATCGAGACTGGAGACCACCCCTGTTACCCAACCCAACCTCCACCTGCCTATACTGAGTTTGATATATTTTGAACATATAATAAGATAGTGTAACTATTTAGATTACACTCTGGGATAGTTTTATTACCAAGACCGACCAAATTGAGTCCGACAGTTCCATACCTACCATAAAACTATACCAAGACAAACCAAACCATTGATCCAACCATAACCAAATAAGTTCCATTAATAATTAACTAATCCCAAGATAAAAGAGGATGGAACAACCAACAATATCAGCCCAAATACCAAGCAATGCTAAGGCTGACACCAATATCAATTCTGCCTATTCCATCCCATAGTAGTTCCACAAAAGCCTCTAACCTAAAGAATACCAAAATCTGGTTGGGATATGCCCCTAAACATAGCCAAAACTAATATCCATAAATAAGTTAAAATATGAAATAACATCCATGAAATAGAGCCTTCTAGAAAGATGGAAACTCACCATTTCAATCCAACAGTTGTCCCCAAATATCTGAATGCGAAGCAAGAGAAGTTGAACGCTCAGTTTCTGCATCACGTAGGGATACAATGCCTGAAGATGGTTAACGGGTGAATTCTAGCATGAAATCAGGATAAGGATACAATATTGCCATTTAAAAAACCAAGTCAAACTATCCATACGCACACAAACCATACATATATATATATATAACAATGGAGGAAAAAGGAATTGGGTTTAGCATGCCATTAAAAACATTACCTGGGTTGTATTGATCTGCCATCCTAAACTACACATGGTCTTTATAGGTTCATCTCCCTCTGCTGAAAGGGCCCCAGTACATGACGCCGCACGATCGGGGAAGGAAACCTGGGATAATTATTACATCCCCCAAAATATAAAGTGTGACATCATGCACACGATCACTAGAACCAAATCTCACATTGGCAAATATGATTTTCCAGTTTCAATCCCCTTGAGACCTCCACCTTCCATGAATTTGCTACATATCTCTCTCCTTTAATCCAAATTATAACTATTTTTCAACAAAGACATTATCCATTATTATTAACCAAGGCTATTAGTAGTTTTATCATTATACCAACTATAACATGCAAGTGTTGTCCTTAGCCAATCCTTAGGGGATTCCCATATACCTCAGATGATTTCTAATTATGCCAAAACCATGACCACCAAGGCTTTTTCAATCCATTCAAAACCATTTAAACTGTTCATATCATTTGGGGTTCTATTACCAGGTTAAAATAAGCAAAAATTCCATTAAAAATCCAATAATATAGTGAAAACATTGTTATAGGCCTTTTATCAAACACATTGGGGCATAGTATTTCCAATACCAAAGTACATTATGAAAGAACTATTCCCATGCAATCAATTATCCAAAACCACCATTACTGCATATAAAAGAATAATTAAAACATAGGAAAACCATAACCAAGTATTTATAACCAAAACCCCAAAATCATATTTGAAACCTCGAAATCATAGAATAATGAAATCATAAAAATATTGTATAAAACCATGACTATAGATAGAACTAAAAATGTAGGAGGAGAACATACCTTAAACCAATATGATGATAGAGAGAAATCACCAAGACAAGCCCTAATTTCTTCCTTAAGATGTAACCCTAGCTTTCTTTGCCCAAGAACTCTAAAGGGATTTAAGAGTGTTTTCCAAGTATTTAAGAATAGAATAATATGGAAAATAACATTCAAAGTGCAATATAAGTCCTGGTACCTTATTAGGATAAGTGGGTAAATATCCAGATTGCCCTCACTTAAATTGCATCAAATTCCTGTGATAAGGTACGACTAACCCTTACGAGTCATACCCATCCTATACGAGTGGTACCCATCACTTGTACCCTAGGTTTTCTCCCTTGGACCCAACACTTTACAAGGTAAAAAAAAAACCTAAATCCAATTCATATTCAAGTGTATGACTTATACAAGTAAATCGTACCCCTGGCAGAATAGATCCAGGAGGTTTAAACAATGACCACCGTACAAGTCCTGGGTATGAATCGTACCCGGATTACGTCTCATGGTGAGCCACTCATACTCAGATCCAACTTAATTTACCAAGTATAAGGTTAAGTGAAGTAACCAAATAACTCATACCCAACTATACGACTTGTACCACCCAAATTGTACCCATTCTAGTAACTGCATCCATCTCACTAACCAACACTAGTCAGCATACGACTGGACCATACCACCCATATCCACGTGTATGAATCATTACCCTAAGTTGAATTTTTCCCAGAAACTAAAAATCATGGAAATTTTCTAAGGTCTAGAAACCAATTTTTTCACTATGGTAGTTTTCACATTTATGACTTAGAGGAATTACCTTTATTGTATTCACTGGATATGTTCACCAATCACTAAAGGCTTTAGTACATTTTTACTTAGAAGGATATTAATTTGAGATAGAGTAGATGTCTTGAGTTTCTCAAGGACTATGACATCTTTATTATGTACCATCTTGGTAAGGTAAATATGTTAGCAGAAGCCTTGAGCCGAAAGGATGTGAGTATGGAGAGTTTTTCCTTTATTTCTATTTTAGAGTAACCACTAACCTTGGACTTCAGTCCTTACAAAATTAATTAATTTGAAGTAACATTTTGAGGATTTTTTCTAGTGTTGATGTCAGGTTTACTTTGATGGAGTAGACTTAATACAGGAAATTAATAATAGTTAGATATGTGTTATTCAAGATCAGGTGCAAAAGGGAGAGGCCATGTCGTTTACCTTAGTATTTGAGCATATATTGAGGGTTGGTAGTCGTATTTGTGTTCTGATGGTGGTAAGTTTTGTTTAGTTGATACTCTAAGAGGTCGATTTCTCTAGATACTTTATTCACCCCCAAAATAACTAAGATGTATAGAGACTTGAGATAATATTACTAGTAGAATGGTATGAGGAGAAATAAGTCGAACATAATGGCTTAGTGTTTGTGTTTTTAACAGGTTAAGTCCAAATATTTGAGACCTATTTTTTTTTAGAGGCTACTCATTCCTTAATTGAAGTGAGAGCTAATTATTATGGATTTCCTGAGTGGTTTACCTTTAATTTCTTACAATTTTAATATATTTTGGGTCACTATAGATCAATTGACCAAGTTTGATTATTTTCTACTTATTCACTCTTCCTACATTTTTGAGAAGCTAGCTCAGATCTATCTTCGAGAGATGGTTCATCTTTATCGAGTGACCATGTCTACTAGTTATGATAGAGGTTCCTATTAGATGTTCTGCTTTTAGAAAGCTTTTTAGGAAGACTTAGGTAACTAGGTCAACCTTAGCATAAATTTTCATTCTCAGTTTAATTGCCAGTTGAATTAGACTATTCAGGGTTTTAAGTACCTACTCTAAGCTTGTATGGATATTGGAGGCCAGTGGGAGTAGTGTATAGACTTCGTAGAGTTTGCCTAAAATAACAGCTACCACTGAAGTATTCAGATAGAACTATTTGATAAGTTAGCAATGTCTATCTCCATATTTATCTAAATCCAACTAATAGCCCAACATAAATCTAGAAGCCTCCAAACTCAAATCATTGGTACTCCAACCTAAAATTAACATTTTAAAGATAATGAAACTACAAATATCATCATCCAAGGATGTTTGCTAGAAGCTTTGGTCCCAAACTATTTTCTCAACTTTAGAAGCTCCAAAATAGAAAAACTACTACAGAAACCAAATTAACTGTTAGATAACCAAACAGTCAGACCCAGTAAGTCTTAAAAGACTTAGGGCATCAATCGAAAAGCTCTAAATATAGGAAAAGCTTAAAAAGGGGAAAATGATCAAGAGCGTCATTACGATATCCAATACTTAAAAGACTTTTATTTGCAAAAGTAAAGAGTTTAAGAAGTATCTAAAGGCTCAAACAGGTGAGGATACTGAGTCTACATTCTATGGTTAATTTCCCAGATAACCTCCCTATCTGGATGGTGTATGTATTTAACCTTTACCATTGAAAGCTCCCTGGTGTGAAATTACCTAATATATCTGGTTAGAATAAAAGCTAGCTCCTCTACGAAGGTTAACCTATCATCCAACCGAATCAAGTCACAATGGAGCACGTGATATGCATCAAGAATATAGTGTCAAAGCCTCAAAACATGAAAAAATAGGTGAATAGAGAAAAAGGTTGGAGGTAGGGCTAACTCATAAGATACCATCCCAACTCTCTCCAAAGAAACTCGAATGGCATGATATACATGGGTTGATATTTCCCCCTTTCCCAAACCTCATCACTCTCCTCAAGGGTGATGATTAAAGGAAAACCCAATCACCAACTCCAAAACCTCAAAGAACAAATCCTAACCTAAAGAACCTAAGAAACCTAACTTTTTTCCAATGACTCACAAAGCAAATCAATACCTCATGGCCTAACCTCTGAATTCTCAACCAACCATAAATGAATCCTGAGAATCTAGATGGTTAGAAGATTATTGGTGTAACAACACCTAGTGCAGACCAAATATAGTCTTTATGTTCGCAAGGCCTTGGCTTTATTTGTAAGGTTTAAAGGATGATAACCATTGTGTTTGTGAGCTAGCCGTTGTATTCATAAAGATAAAGATGGTCTAGTAGGTCTATGCTTTTTCATTGCATTTAGGGTAGACCGGCTGCATTTATAAAAGTCTTGCCCAGTTTATCATCACGATTGCAATAGGCATATTGCATTCGCTAAAAAAGGACCCTGGTAGTATAAATATTGGTCTTTTCATTCTTTAGCTTAGAATTTCTAATTCCAAACTCAATATATATTCTTGGGAGCTCAAGAATTATTGGGGAATCTCAAATTGAAGCTGGGATTAAGTAAGCATTGTTAAGGTGATAATTTTCTGCTCATTAGCTTATAAGTTATCAGTCTAAATCCTATTAATTCAATAGGTTACACCAAACTAATTTGGACTCAAAATGAGAACTAGTCATGAATAATTTGAGCAAAATCCCATTGTTCCAGAGGGATATTATTGTGGTTTAAATTTTTAGAATCCGCAAGTGGGCCTCATATGTGCTATTTAGCCTGATTTCTAATACACAGAATAAATTTACAATATGGGTATATTTCTTCTCATCTTGATACCAAGATTGTTAGTTTGGTAGAATGCCAGTATCCAGATACTTCTTGGAAGGGAAAATATTTAATATTAAGAATTGGTATCGTGTTGTGCTAATTATTGGTGGGTTATTATGGTTCAAATACTCCTTTAGGAGATTCTTGATTATTTTATCCAATTACAGAACATTATGAAAGATTTATTCCTTGAATTCCTTGGGCCTGATAAATGTTATTTCTTAGAACTTTGATTACTTTACATAGGCCTATGTGGTTGGGTTTGGTGCCTTAATCTTGGCTTGGATTTTTGCCTACCTTATGCTGGGTTCCTCAGGACTTGTTGTAAGCATTATGGTTCATTTTGAAATAGGTTATTGTAGGACAACTCCCTTTTTAGACATAATTAGTTATAGAATTTCTCAAGTAGCTAGTTACTTGGACTTGGTTTATTCGTTTACTATATTGTGTTTGTTAGCTTCAGCGTCCTTCACATTTTAGAATTTTTTCCTTAGATCATAATTGTCATTAAATAACTAGAACTTCGCATATCCTTAATGTATTTGGTCATCTAAAAAGAGAAAAAGAACTAATTAAACTTAGATGGAGAATGAGCCTGGGTTGTTTCCCTATAGTGCATATTTAGTTGTGGTTCGAGTCTGCACTTGGTTTCACTAATTATTTTTTATTTGTTTTTGTAATACCCAATGTTTTAAAGATCTAAACCCCTCAAAATATAGGTCACCAAGATATATTTCCAATACTTCAAGTCTTGCCTCAATCCATTATCGTGATGAAAAGTCATGGGAAATTTCCCTAAGGGACTAAACACACTATCGTGACAACGACTAAGGTAACGAGTTGTTACCACATGTGATGAGTCATAACGAGTGAGTCATAGTCACTCTACTGAAGGCTCCAAATTTTTTCCAATGACTAAACTCCCCCCTACGACCCATAACCAGTGGCTATGAGTCGTTAGGAGGGACTCATAGTCATAATAGTAGGTAATCAAGAAATTAATCCCAGTGGTTACGAGTCCAGCATACGACTCATAGTCAGACCTTATGAGTCCTTATAAATACTCATAACCTGACCTATAAAGGACCCAATAGCCAAGTTTCAGACAACGACAATACCTTACGGCTCGTAGTCAGTTGTAATGAGTCGTGAAGTGAGTCATAACGACTGGACACAGGTTTTCCTGTACATTTTCCCAGGGACTCTTAAGTCTTTTCCCACTCCTTTAAAAGCCTAACCCACATCATTTAGGCTTTCCAAAGGGGGGGGGGTATAAAAGACTCAAAACCTATAATTCCATGATTAAGCATGATTTAACCTAAAGAGAATCAAGAGAGGTGGTTTTCTCTTTTCCTAAGAAGCAATTAGGGTTCCTTAAGCTCAAGAGTTTTCCAAATAATTTCCCAAGGCTCTTACTACCAGATATGTGGGATTTCATCATTGTGTCCCTTCTACCAATTGAGTCCTAAAAAATTCTTATTTTTCAGACCCTTTTTATTTTATGGGATTTCAAGTACAATAGGAAGTACTTAACTTTTTCTCAATTGCTTGAATACGAACCATAAGAATATATTTCCCCATGTGAATTATGTTTCCATACATTTGATAATCTCAATCACCAATACTATGTTCAGTTGATGCCATGTTGAGTACTATTTATGATTTTTCATCTCATGATTACTTTATTGTCACTATGATTATTTGCATTAGTTTATTCTTATAAACACCCAATATCTAGGTAATCATGCATGTTATAGTTTTCAGGTAACAAGTCATACAGATTATGCTTGTATATTTAAAATTTAGAAAATTATGATGATGAAAATTTTATCAATATCAGATCATGGTAAATAAATATCAGTACTAGTGTCATTCAGTTTGGAGTACTTATCACCAACCGAATATAGGAATGATGACCTCCTCATAATTTAGGTATGAGACCGTTAGTAAAAGTCTCTAATTTCCAGAACTACGTCACCACCATAGGTTATAAGGGGTCCTCTGTCTGTAGAGGTATGACACCCTAGTCCTTCAAGAAATTACATTAGTAGATCCACACCAGCCAGTGTTGGTACCCTAGGCTAGGTAATAACACCCATCAAACTGGGTTTACTATTTGGACCTCGATTTAGCTTAGATTGGGGTATGTCTATTGTAGTTAGCTCTTATATCTCCAGTTTAGTTTTACATTTAGTTTACATTCAGATTCTTTTTTAGTTTAGTTATGCATGACCTTGTATTCATCTATTAAGTTATTCACTTCATTCAGTACATGTATATATATGGTCTTGCATTTAGTTATATGTTTATGCATCCATGCTAAGTTATATTGGTTAACCTCCTATAGTACATAGTACATTCAAAGTACCGATTGCATACCCTTTTGCGCTTTATTGTATCATGATATAGGTTTGGATGCTTAGTTCCCTAATCATACTTACACAATTCATGTTCCATTCAGCAGCAGCAGTGGTGAGGCCTCATACATCAAGGACTAGTTTTCAGTTGTTATTTTCAGCACCTTATACTATTTCATTTAGTCAGACTTAGTTGGGGGTTTGTCCTATCAACTCCCTATGCTAGAGGTTTTCAGATTATCAAACTTGTGTCTAGTTTTTATCTAACGTT
Organism: Capsicum annuum; assembly: GCF_002878395.1. Classification (NCBI taxonomy): domain Eukaryota; kingdom Viridiplantae; phylum Streptophyta; class Magnoliopsida; order Solanales; family Solanaceae; genus Capsicum; species Capsicum annuum. The sequence continues at coordinate 86,390,678 of NC_061111.1, forward strand.
TAGACATATTAAATATTACCTTCAACATTATTTATTTTTCAGATTTTTAGTTTAGTTTCCACAGTTTTCTTCAGTTCTCATAGCAGGTACCAGACCATGGGTTAGCTTTGGGTCACTTGTGACTCTAGGCACCGTGTTATGACTAGGGGTAGCCTCAGGTCATGGAAAATTTAGTATTAGAGCCCGAGGTTTAAAGTGTCCTAGGGTTTCTGATAGCCGAGTTAAGTAGAGTCTTGTTCATGGGTGTGAACTGCGCTACACTTATGGGCGAGAGGCTATGAAATGTTTTGGAAAATTTTTCCTTCTTCCAATATTCACGTCTTACGATGGAGCGTGAGATCTATTAATATTATTTCTCTAACTCATTCTCTACCATTTACAAAATTGTCTCTATAAAGGGCAAATGGAAGGAGAAACGGGGATCTACCCGCACCATTGACTGTTTAGAAAGACCCTCTAAATTAGTAAGTATCCCATGATAAATTCAGGGTTGCTTTCATAGCCTTGGCTCAATATATGGCTGCGCAAAATAACCAGCATATTGTTGTCCCAATCAACCCAGTAATGAATATGTCAGCAGCTAGAATTTGAGACTTTACTCAAATGAATCCCGATGTTCTCTGGATCCAAGTATGAGGAGGATCTCCAGGACTTCCTTGATTGTGTATAGAAGGTGATGGATATTATAGGTACCACTTCTAGTAAGAGTGCTGACTTAGCTGCTTACCAATTACAAGTATGGATTACACCTAGGTTAAGTAGTAGAAGAAGGATAGAGGTGCTAACGCAGGGCCTGTATAGTGGGATAAGTTTGCTACTACTTCTCCAGATAGGTTTTTTCCACTTGAGTTAAGGAGAGATAAAGTGAAAAAGTTCTTTAAACTTAAGAAGGGTAGCATGAGTGTGAAGGAGTACACTCTCAAGTTTACCTAGTTGTCAAGGTATGTTTTGACTATGGTGGATTATTCTAGGGACAAAATAAGTAATTTTATGTCCAGAGTTTCTGAGGATGTGGTAAAGAAGTGCAGGACAACAATGTTGATTAAGTAGATGGACCTTTCCAAATTAATGGTTCATGCTCAGCAAATTATGAAAGAGAAGCTTGAGAAAAAGGAAAGGGAAAATAAGAGGGCCAGAACCAGTACCTTTAACTTCTCGCAACAAAGGTTAGATGGTGGGAACTATTCTCAGTTGTGCCAGAAGTCCTCCTCCCCAGCCCCATCTTTTGCCAATGCTTCAGTACTTAAGTTATTGTAGGATACTCGTGATAGATCATAAGCTCCAAGTCCTAGGTTAGTGTGAACAGTATCCATATGAATCCAATCTACAAGAGGTGTGGTAAAAACCATAAGGGTGAGTGTATGGATGGAAGTGATGCGAGTTATTGATATGGAAAGTTAGGCTAGAAGTTAAGGGATTGAACAACAGGTATGTAGAAGGGAAGGAATGATCGTCAGCAGGCCTAGAAAAATCCTTCTATAGCTCTAGTAGGTCGTCTACTCGATAGGGTGCCACTTCCAATGCAACCAGTGGCCAGTTCTAGAATCAAATCTATGATCTTCGAACTCAATAGGGTTAGAAGGTTTCTACTGATGTTGTAGTTGGTACATTATATGTCTTTCATCATTATGCGTATGCCTTGTTAAATCCCAAAGCCACACTTTCTTTTGTGACTCTTTTTATAGTAGTAGATTTTGGCGTCAGTCTGAAAATCCTAGCAGAGCCCGTCTCAGTATCTACCCCAGTTGGTATTTCAATCATAGACAAATGGGTGTACAGAAATTTCTTGATTATAGTATCTCAAAAAGTTACTTTAGTAGACCTTGTAGAGTTAGACATAACTAATTTTGATGTTATTCTTAACGTCGATTGGCTCCACTCTTTATTTGCATTAGTTTATTATAGAAATAGACTTGTCCAATTTTAGTTCCCTAATAATCCTGTCAGGGAATAGAGGGGTAGTACCTTAGTTTCGATAGGTCAACTCATCTCCTACCTTAAGGCAAGGAAAATGATCTCTAAGGGTTGTATTTATCATCTTGTCCATGTCAAAAACTCAATTTCTAAAATCTCAAGTCTTGAATTAGTTCTAGTAGTATATGAGTTCCTGAAAGTGTTTCCTGAATACGTTTCTAGAGTTTCTCCCGAGAAGGAAATCAGCTTTTGAATAGATCTCCATCAAAATACCTAGCCCATTTTAATTCCACCTAATAGAGAGGCTCTATCCGAGCTTAAGAAATTAAAATAATAGTTGAAAGACATCATAGATAAGGGCTTCATCAGGCCTAGTATCTCTCTATGGGATGCTCTAGTCCTATTCGTGTCTAAGAAAGAGAGTTCTCTCAGAATGTGCATTGACTACCATCAGTTGAATAATATCATAATCAGGAATAAGTACCCTCTCCCCAGGATTGATGACTTATTCGACCAGCTTCAGGATGTGTATTTCTTCTCTAAAATTAACATTGAATTTGGCCATTTTTAGCTCAGAGTGAAAAATTATGACATCCCAAAGACAACCTTCAAAACTTGGTATGGTCACTTTGAGTTTGTAATTATATCTTTGGGACTAACAAATGCTCCTACATCTTTTATGGACTTGATGAATAGGGTGTTGAAGTAGTTCCTAGATATGTTCTTCATAGTCTTAATAGATGACATTCTCATTTATTCCCGTAGTGAGGGAGAACATGCTGACCATTTGAGAATTGTTTTGCTAACCCTTAAGAATCACCAGTCATTCGCTAAGTTCATCAAATGTAAATTTTGGCTAAAATAGTAAATTTCCTCAATCATATTATTTTCGATGAAGGCATTTGAGTTGATCCTTAAATGATCAAAGCAGTAAGAAACTAAACTAGATCCTTCTCTTCGTCAGATACCAGAAGTTCCCTAGGTTTAGTCGGTTACTATATATAATTTTTTAAAAGGATTATCTTTTATTACCTCTCCCATGTTTAGAATAACTCAGAAGAAAGTCAAATTTCAGTGGTCCAATTCTTGCGAGATGTGTTTTCATGAGTTGAAGAATCGATTCACTTATGCTTAAGTTTTGAATCTACCAGAGAGTTCTAATGATTTTATGGAATATTGGGATGCTTTTAGAGTTGGTGTCAATTGTGTTTTGATTCAGCGAGGCAAGGTTATAGCCTATGCCTCGAGACAGCTTAAACCCTATGAGAAGAATTACCCGACTCATGATATTGAATTGGAAATAGTTGTTTTTTCCTTACAGATTTGCAGGAAATTTCTGTATAGGGTTTATGTGGATGTGTTTATTGTTAACAAGAGCATTCAGTATGTGTTCACTCAAAAAGACCTAAATCTTTGTTAGAGAAGGTGGTTGGAACTGTTGAAGGATTATGATATGAGTGTCCTATATTACCCATGTAAGGCCAATCTTGTGGCCGATGATCTTAGTAGGTTGTCTATAGAAAGTGTGGCCCATGTTAAGGATGATAAGATAAAGCTAGTTCGTAAGGTTTATTAGCTTCCTAGATTAGGTGTTCAGTTGGTTGATTTAGCTGAAGGAAATGTATGCGTTCAAAATGGTTCAGAATCTTCATTGGTTGCCAAAGTAAAAGAAAAGCACGACAAATATCCTATGTTGGTGAAGTTGAAGGAGGCAATCCAGGATCAGAAGGTTGATTTTTTCTCCCGAGGGAGGGGGGGAGGGGATACTGTACTTTGTTATTAGGGAAGGTTATGTGTTTTTAAGGTTGATGGTTTATGGCAGTGAATGATAGCAGAGCCGCATGGTTCGCAATATTTTATTCACCCAAGAGCCACTAAGATGTAGCATGATTTATGGGAATTCTATTGGTTGAATGGTATGAAGAAGGATATTACAAAATTTATGGCTAAGTATCAGAGTTGTCAGCAGGTTAAGGTTAAGTATTATAAACCTAGTGGTACTCTTCAGGAATTCAACATCCTCACTTAGAAGTGGAAAGTGGTGAATATGAATTTTGTTGTAGGGTTTCCTCATACGCGTCATCAGCATGATTCGATTTGGGTTATTGTGGATAGAATGACCAAGTCAGCCCATTTTTTGGTAGGCCATACCTCATATTCAGCCAAGGATTATGCTAAACTCTATCTCAAGGAGTTGGTAAAATTATATGGAGTCCAGTTGACCATCATTTATATAGAGGTACCCAGTTCACATCTTATTTTTGGAAGGCTTTTCAGAAAGGTCTTGGTATCTAAGCTCATCTCAGTACAAATTTTCATCCGTAGATCGATGGTCAGGAAAAGAGAACAATATAGACCCTAGAGGACTATTGAGGGATTATGTTATTGATTTCAAAGGTAGTTGGGATGATCACTTACCTTAGATTGAGTTTGCCTACAATAACAGCTATCACTCCAGTATTCAGATAGCTCTATTTGAGGCTCTCTGGTTGGAGGTACAGGCCTTTTTTTGGTTGGTTTGAGGTTGGAGAAGCTGCCTTGATAGGGTGGAATTAGCGTATAAGGCAATGAAAAAGGTTTAGTTAATTTGAGAAAGGCTAAAAATAGCCCAAAGCTTTCGGAAATCTTATGCAAATGTGAGGAGGTGAGTGCTTGAATTAATGTTAGTGACCTTGTGTATTTGAAAATTTTACCTATGAAAGGGGTGAAGAGATTTAGAAAGAAGAGGAATCTCAGTCCTTGGCCAATATAGGATTTTGAGTCATTTTAGGAAGGTCACCTACAAGTAAGAGTTGCCTACAGAGTTAGCATTGTTAGCTTTCCATATCAAAGTAATATATCTTAATAATGACAAACTAACCTATTACTAATATGGGATAACTAGTTCATCCGCCAAAATATAAAGTGCAACATCATGCACACAGTCACTAAGACCAAACCTCACATCGGCAAATATGAGTTTCCAATTTTGATCCCCCCTCGAACCTCCACCTTCTAAATCTTTGCTATACACCCCATCTTTTAAGCCCAGTTAAAACTGTTTTCTAACGAAACCATTATTCCATTATTATTAACTAAGGCTATTAGTAGTGGTATCGTCATACCAACTATAACTTGCAATTGTTGTCCTTAGCCAATCCTTAGGGGATTCCCATATACCCCACATGATTTCCAATTAAGCAAAAACCATGACCACCAAGGCATTTTCAAACCATTTAAAACCATTTAAGCCATTCATATCATTTAGGGTTCCATTACAAGGTTAAATCATGCATAAGTTCTGTTGAAAATCCAATAATATAGTGAGAAAATTGTTATAGGTATTTTATCAAACACATTGTGGGCATAGTATTGCAAAAACCAAAGTCCATTACCAAGGAAACATTCCCATGCAACCAATTATCCAAAACCACCATTAATGCATATGAAAGCATAATTAAAACATGGGAAACCATATCCAAGCATTTATAACAAAAAACCCCAACTAATATTTGAAAACCCAAGATCATACAACATTTAAATCATGAAAACACTGTATAAAACCATGCCTTTAGTTGGAACTAACAATGAGGGAAGACAATATGCCTTAAACCAAGATGGTGATGGAGAGAAATCACCAAGACAAGCCTCAATTTACTCCTTAAGATGAAACCCTAGCTTCCTTTGCCCAAGAACTCTAAAAGGGATTTAAGAGTGTTTTCCAAGTGTTTAAGAATAGAATAATAGGTAAAAAAACCTTCCAAGTGCAATATAAGTTGTGGTACATTATTAGGGAAATGTAAGGATTTCCCTCACTTAAACTACATTAAATTCCCGTTATAGGGTACGACTGACCCTTACGAGTCGTACCCATCCTATATGAGTGGTACCCACTTCTCGTACCCTAGGATTTCCCCCTTGAAGCCAACTCTATCCAAGGTATGACACACCTAAACCCAAGTCGTATTCAAGTATAAGACTAGGACCCCAAAACTACACACTTGGCAAAATAGAATCTAGGAGGTTTTAACACTGACCACCATACGAGTTGTGGGTACAACTCGTACCTTGGCTTACGGTTCATGGTGAGACACTTGTACTCAGATCCAACTTAATTTATGAAGTCTAAGGTTTCGTCAAGTAACCAAATAACCCATACCCAACTATACAACTCATACCACCCAAATCATACCCATTCTAGTAACTACATTCATCCTACCAACTAATACTGGTCAGCATACGACTGGACCTTACCACATGTACCCAAGTGAATGACTCTTTCCCCTAAGTAGTATCTTTCCCAAAAGCCAGAAATCAAGGAAATTTTATAAGGTCCAAAAACCAGGGTGTTTCAGTCTCCCACACTAGGAACATTCATCCCCAAATGATGGACAAGGTAGGTGTAACCACACATATGAGTCATTTGCATTATCAATTATAATTCCGATCTTAACAAAGTTTGAAAACAATTAGTCAAAGATATTAATCTTTCCTTTAACAAACTAAAAAATTAAAGATGTGTTGAAGACACATACCTTTTGCAGCAATCCTAGGAGTAGAAAACAAATTTGGATTCTTGGAATTCATGTCCTCCTCTGGTTCCCATGTAGCTTCTTCCACCTTATGGTTCTGCCACAAAATCTTATCTGAAACCACATCCTCGATTCACAACTGATGAACCTGCCTATCCAAAATCTTAACCAGGATCTGTTATATGACACAAAGTCTGAGATACCCAACATCTCTAAACAAATAATCGAAGAAGGATCACGAAGACACTTCCTCAACATGGATACATGAAACACCAGATAAATGGAGTTCAAATTAGAAGGCAATCCTATTAATAAGCAACATTTCCAACCCTCTGCAAAACCATATAAGGACCAATATATTTTGGGACTGAGATTCTACTTTTTGCCAAACCGCATTACTCCCTTCATCAGAGATACCTTGAGGAACACCTTATCCCAAACTCAAACTCCAGGTCCCTATACCTTACATCCACATAGGACTTTTGGATGCATTGGGAAGCCTTTAGCCTATCTCGAATCACCTTCACCTTTTCAATATCCTAATAGACCAAATTCAGACCGAATATATCTGCCTTACTATGTCTGATTCAACCAGTAGAAGATCTACACCTCCTATAATTCAATGCCTCAAAAGGGACTACACTAATACTAGAATGATAACTATTTTTGTAACCAAACTCTACCAAAGGTAGATGCTCAACCCAACTACCACCATAATTATCCACACATGCTCGAAGTATATCCTCCAATGTCAGAATAGTCCTTTCGGCTTGCCTATCCATCTGAGGATGAAAAGCAGTACTCAGACTCATCTTAGTACCCAATCCCTTCTAAAATCACCAAAAATAAGATGAAAACTGCATACCATAATCATAGATAATCAAAGCAGGTACCTCATGCAACTTTACAATCGCTGAAGATATAACTTTGCATAATCCTCCAACGAAAATATAGTCCTCACTAGCAAGAAGTGAGCAGACTTTGTCATTCTATCCACGATGACCTAAATCGAATCCTATTAATTTTGATATTGAGAAAGACCAGTAATGAAATCCATAGTAATTACCATCACCACTGATCTCAGACACCATTAACTTCTACATACCCGTATTACTCTTGATTTCCTTCAAGATAGGATCTAGCACTTACTTATCCTTCACCCCTACTCTAATAAACGGCCGAACCACTTTCTCTACCATTACCCCACCATCCCAGAGTCTAAAAGACGAACTCCAAGATTTTCCAAGCGTTGAATATCTTTCACTAATTCCCATTTTCCTTCATCCACATAAACCAAACTCCCCATGTATAACCTTTTAAGAGCATCACAAACCACATTAGCCTTACCAGGGTGATAATGAAGACTCATGTCATCAAGAGACATTACACTTTTATTCCCAATTTTCATGCCTTAAAGATCATAATGACTTCAAGCTTAGTCATTACCACAAGTAGCTCATTGTACATGGGCTAAGCTATTCTTACTATGTTGATTTATTTTTTCTGAACTCAATGAATGTTGATAGTTTTTCTAATTTTATGTTTAATCATCAAGTATTCTTAGAATTTTTTTGAAAATTCCACTTTCAAAAAAGTAAATGACATTTAATATATTTTAATCACTAGAAAAACATGGATATAATTTTATTTAATAATCTAAGTGAAAGTTTATCATATAATGAAAAAAATTGAATAATTTGTACCCCTTTAACAAAATTTATTTAGTACCTTCCCATTGTCGAGAAATTCCAAAAATGTTAAACTAAATCTAGTAAAAACACTGATTTATTTTATTTAAATATTTTTAGAAAATTTTAATTTTACTGATCATATTTTTTTCCAGATCAATAAAACTTCTTTGCAAAAAAATAAAAGTAAAGAAGAAAGGAATGTGATATAACTAAAAAATATAAATTTTACATGTGGATGGTAATGTGGCATAGCCACATGTTTTTTTTATCTAGGTGGCATGCTTGGTGGAATTTCGTTAAGGGGAGGGGTATTTTTTAGCCAAATATTTAACAAAGGGGTATTTTTAAGCAAAAAAACTAGCGAGGGGGTATTTTTGATCCATTTTAGATAGTTCAGGGGTATTTTTTATCCTTTTTCGAGTTCCATTGGGGGGGTATTTTTGAGCCAAATATTTAATAGAGGGGTATTTTTGATCCAAAAATCTAAGGAGGAGTATTTTTGAGCTATTTCAGATAGTTCAGGGATATTTTTGAGCCTTTTTCATTAATTATATTATATTGTGGAACTTCTTTGGTTTATGGCCTATTTTATGGCCTTTGGTATGGTTAGGCAGTTGGTGTGGAATGGTTAGACTCAGTTGGGTCTGTCAAGGTTGTGATCCTATCCTAGATTCTCCATGTGAGCTATTACACTATCTTGTTATATGCTCAAAATTTAGCCAACTTAGGGTAGGTGGCTGGATGTTGGGTAAGGTAATGGGGGTGGTCTCTGATCCTGGTCGGACTTGGGATGCCTATTACGACAAGGCCCTCAGTCGGGTCGGGTCACAACCCCCCAATAAGACCAATTGATATAAGTACCAAACAATTATACTTGTGATAGAAAATTCATACAAATGAATGGATGCAACATAATCTTATAGTAAACCATATCTATGAGCCTTCCATATTATAAGCATTGGACTCAAATTAGTTCATTAACATAATAAGTACTCTATTAGTATTAGACTTGAATAAAAAATAGTAATACAGATGCCAGATTCAGATCAGAAACAATATCATAATATTAGACTCGAACTGGAAATAGTATCATAAGTGCCAGAGTCAAATAGGAAATAGTATCGTAAGAGTCGGACTTAAACCCAAATTATAGTTCCATAATTGAATAACTATTTATGGAGATCAACTCAAGGACTAAATCAGCATAATAGCATAAAAAAGGTCAGAATCTCTCTTGACCAAAATAAATTGTAGTTGTACAAGAGAGTATAAATTCTAGATCAAAATCAATCTCGGTATAATATCCAAAACATCAACTTTAGTTTAAAAATCTCATAAATCATTAAATAATATAGTATGTTTCCCATTATAAAAGAATCCATTTTATAAGTGAAAAGTGGGAATAAATCCCTTTTATAAGTGAAAAGTGGGAATAAATCCCTTTATGGAAAATAATAGTAAATCATAGTTTTGGTCCGAATCATACCACTAAGTGAGCATGAATGCACCTAAAGTATACATGACTTCACCATTATACAAACAATACAACCATAAGTGCCTAAGCAGCCATAATCTAGAATCACATCCTCTTAAGGATAGAATACTCACCTGGACTCCAACTGGTACAGTAACTAAGGCCTTAAACCCAATAATATATATAACATAATTAAGCTCCATAGAAGGGAAACTATTATAATCAAGGCATAAAGGCACTACAAGGATCTAATTGGGGAAATACCACACTAATACTAAGCCAAACAGTAAGTCTCACGCTAACGGATCATTAATATCATTCTATGATTACCGTGCCTATAATCAATGGTAATGAGATTAAGGCCATAAAATATAATTTTGTGTAACGATCCAAATCTCCTCCCGGGAAGTCACACGGTGCTTAAGGATACAAGTAGCCCCAAGATAACCCTTTGAGACTGTTTCTATTAATAACACTCGTTTCAAGAAGAAATAATTCAAACACTAGCTGTTTCTATTAATAACACTCGTTTCAAGAAGAAATAATTCAAACACTAGCATAGTCATATCATATGAAAGGAAATACGGATAAAATGTTCGATCCAAATGACCACAATATTGGAAACCTCAACACAACCACAATCTGATAACTAGTCTGACAAAGCCTCTGCTAATCCATGAACTAGAGAGCCATTGGGACAGGTCCCCAACTAACTCGAAATTAACTGGAAATAACAACATAGTCTCTCAAAATATGGAGATGTTTGAATATAGGTCCTCGAACCATGAGAACTCACCACTGTAGGAATATAGATAGAGGTACTCAAAAATCACTGATGAGGTTGGGAATGATCACCTGAACCTACATTATAAGATAATGTAACACATAGACATATCTATGGATCAACACTTGAGAATGTACTGGGTATCTAGGGGTGCATGGATTTATATAAAGCAACATCAATAGTCTTTAATCAAATCATGCATGTAATAAGTAATGAATCACATGGCTTGAATAAGTATAAAATACAAAGCTCATAAATCATGTAAAATGGAACATGGAACACAATCTCGTGAGTCATTATACTTTTAGCTTTGAAATTTGTACTCTTCTCTTATTTTTATTACTCAAGGCTAAAGGAAACTTTAAGCAATACTTTCAACTCATGCATTTGTCTCATGGAGAGTAAAACTTCTTTAATGCTTAAGAACTCATAACTCTTTTGAACTCAAACACTTGGAATTCAGAATCATATAACTTTGGAACATACTTGAAGACATTTCATTAATGTTAGGAAAATATCTTATTTCAAGCTTTAGGAAAAAAATACTCATATCAAGGGAAAGTATTTTAGTTTTAAAGGAAAATATCTTATCTCAAAACTTTAGTTTTAAGGGAGATTCTCTTAACCGACATAAACTATAAAGACATGGAGTCCAATGTTCTGTCCTCCTAAGGAAGAGACCTCACATTAGGGAGAGGCATCATACTCTTGCCAAGGAGTATAACCTCAAATCAGTGATTGCTTATCTCAGCCTCGGGTCCAATATCTCGGCCTTAGGACCAACAATCATCTTGGCCTTAGGCCTAACCTACGCTGGCACGTAGTTTTGGGGTAATAAATCATGGTAACTTACCCAACTTGGTGCTACATACTACTCCCTGTAGTTTATCTCGCTCATCCCATGAAAATCCACTTTAGAATAATCTCATGGTTCAATAAGAACCCAATAATCAAATCTGTAATCTCATGTAGTAGAGTGGATTTCAAAACTCAATGACCATTAGGTCAATACATTTCTCAATAATCTGAGAATACTCAAATCATGGGTGCTTATAGCATAATAGTTCATAAAATCTCAAGTCTCAAGTAGGGCTTAACAATCCATAATTCAATCTCAAGTTAAAACTCATCAAAAGCATAATAGATAGCATATAGATTCATAACTCATGTAGAAATCTGGAAATTTCAGCAATTTGTCTCAAAATCTCAGCATACTTATATACTTCAATATCTCAAACATTTCAACTATTAACTTCTCAAGTATTAAAATCACGGGGTATAGACCCAACTGTAATTTCTCAAGAAAACATGTAAAAATCATGTCATTAGACTCTCAATTCAAGGAAAACATCAAAATCTTGCAAGCAATAACAATGGGTGAAAAACCCCAATTCAATTTCATGTAAAATCTCATAAATTGTAGAGAATTGTAGTTTAAATAAGCCTTTGGGCATAAGGGTGAAAGGATTACCCTTGTTCAAAACCTCACATACCTTGAATTAGAATCTTTGGATGAAGTCTCGCTTTTGGGACTCTATTCGTACTTTTGAATGAGGGTTGTTGAAGCCCTTGACTTGGGAACCTTGAATCTTGGCTCAATTTAAAAAATCTATGGTGGATTCATCGAAGAGGTTTTGGATACTTAGGGTTTTTGTTGAGAGAAAACTTGAGAAAAACTTCATAGAATGCTTGTAAATGACTTTAATTTGGTGTTTGCACGGTTTAAGAGGCTTGGAAAAAGTCCAAAGTGCCCTTTTTAACTTCTGTACGAAGATGGAAAAATTGAACTGGGAACCCAGTTTTATGGGCCACCACGATGCGCCACTATCGCGGTGCTCATTGGAAATTGACAAATCGGAATCTGGGAGTCACCGTGATGCGAAGCCATCACGTTGTCCTACCGGTTGGGACTCGGAACTTCAGCGCGATGCATCACAATCGCGCTAGGCCACTGAAAATTGACTATTGAGAAATTGGGGTCCTCCGCGACGTGCCACTATCACAGTGTTCCACTGGAATTTGACAATTGCCAAATAGACCCTTTCCGCGACTTGCCACGCACTAAAATGATGCTGTTTTATAACTAGGACAAATTAGCCATAACTTCTTACTCGGGTATCGAATTTGGGTGAATCATATATCGATTGAAAGCTTATCAAATTTCCCATATGATAAAAAATTGAAATTAGTGAAATTGTATAGGGTTAACACTATACTCACCTAGGAAGTAACTTCTCAATCTTTTAGGGCCAGAATCATACCTTACTTGACACGCCCTAAGGCTCATTCTACACAAGAATTTTTGTGGGGTCTTACATTTATGCTAAGGTTCGTGTGACATTTCTATCTCAAATTCCCTAAATAGGATAAGGCATGATACTCAAATTATAATTTCATCCTATAATCCCTACCTAGAATGCAATCTATACAATACATAATCTCATAGAGAAAAGTAGATTGAAGCCTACCTCAATATTGAACCGCAAGTCTTGAATCATCCACATATCACTTGTATTCTCTCCAGGATCCCAAAATAATGAAACTCATAAAATTAATAATCTACACATCAATAGGAGTAAAGTTATACCCATATTGGTATACAAAACTCCAGGCCCTAAATTAGCTCAAGAATAGTCCTATGCAGCACACAAATGACATCAAAAATTGAATTCGTCATGATGTCCCTCTAAGGACAAGAACTATGTATCAAAATTTTAGCACAAATGAAGCTTCAATCTTGGCTCAAAATGCCCCTAATGTTGAAGGATGTTAAGACCTAAATTCTAAGAATTCACAATGAAAATGGTAGAATTTGATGGGAAAAGTAATGGAAAATGATCAAGGAGCATTGGGCTATCTTACTTTTGCTTTAATAGATATACCCCATAATTTCCCATGTACAATACTTTCAAAATTTGAGGTAAGAATTTAATAAATAAGGGGTAAGAATGGGTGACGAAGGTGTTAAAACACCAAACAGTTGCTGCTAAGGCAGTCATTTTTCCGCTTAAGTGGCCATTGACCGATTAAGCGGTGGTTGAGAAAAAGGTAAAGTATGCTAAAGTGGACCTCAGCCAAATAGCCAAGGTTGCTTAGCTCAGGGTTTCTAAAGCGACACTTTGACCGCTTTAGCAGTCTCACCAGGTATTAGATGCCATATTTTGCCAAGTGTAAATGGATCCGACCGGCTGCTTAGGATTCAATCAAAATCTTATGCATACAAATGAACTATGATATCATACCAAAATTGATATTTTAGACTAAATAAAACTATCAAAACTTTCATCCGATACCTAGTTCTATTTTAACTAAATTCTGTCCAATAGCCCAAGATTTTTCCAAAAGCCCAGGACCTAAATCAAGGGTCCTATTTGCCTAAAATAAACATTCTAGAGCTGATAGCGCTATCTAAGTTCTTGTACAAGATCATTTACTATGATTTTTTGTCTGACACTAATTTCTTAACTATGAAAACTCCAAAATAAAAAATAAGCCTAAAATCCAAATAAACAGTTAGTCAAACCGATAGTTTAGCTAGTCATAAATGACCTATAACTATTTTACGAAGGTGCAAAATGCCAAAAACATGTGAAAATCATGGAGAAGACTTTGAGGGTCATTGCAGTCACAAAGCTCACCACACCTTACTTGGTATTATCACTTGCCTTGCGATTAACCTAATAACCAGTGATCAATACTTCCTACTACCCCATATACAAGTTATACAATAGCAAACAAGAAATCTATATCATAGACATAATATACATAACAATGTATATAAATAGCCCACAATTATAGGTTACCCAAACCCTATAAAAATTTAGAGATCCTAATTTCGTGCCCATAAGCTTAGACATGAAATATCCTATCCATCTAAGTTACAATCATGCTCTCTAACAAGAGGATATGGTAAAATTATCCTTAGTTTACCCATATATCAACCAATTGTAGGAAGGACAAATGATATGAAATCCAACCTTACTAAGATCGCAGACACATTAATTCTTAAATATCCATGTGCTTGCACCCATCCACACCTTTTTCTCCTCTTCTATATAGTTATGGGAGGCAACCCTAAGGGTTTTTAGAGCCTCCCACATTATTTATTTCATCAATATGGAAAATAAAAACCCACTTATATGGGTATTCTTCTCTGCATCATCTTGCTATAGCAACATGCACACTACTATAGCAGCACCATTATAGTAGAATAATCCCACTATAGCAGGCTAACATCAGCTTGACCTAAACTTTCTTTATGTCCTAAAATTATAATACATGTGTTGTTACATAATGTTTCTAATGATATCCCGATAATACTTATACTCTACATTAATATCGAGGCATTTCCTAGTAACAATGGCTTAGGTCATTATAATTGTAATAATTTAGGTTTTGCTTTATGTTGCCTTTTGATATAGCAGAGCCGAGTTATATTTTATGCTTTTAGACGGTTGAACGTGTATGAGTACTACTACTCCGATTGTGACTTGGAGTTGGCTATATGACCCGACCTGACATGGGACCTTATCGTATTAGGCGACCAAAGTTTACCGGGACCAAAGACCACCCTAATTACCCAACACAACCTCCAGCTGCCTACCTTGAGTTAGCTGAATTTCAAACATATAACAAGATAACATAACTATCCAGATTCTAGACTCTGGGATAGGTCTATTATCGAGACTGACCCAACCAAGTTTGATTGTCCCATACCTACCGTACAACCATACCAAGCAAAAGCAAACCATAGATCCAACCATAACCAAATAAGGTCCATTAATAATTAACTAATCCCAAAATAAAAGAGGATGGAAAAACCAAGAATATCATCAATCGGTATCATCCCGAATACCAATACCAATGCTAAGGATAACACCAATACTGATCCCTCTCATTCTAACCCATAGTAGTTCAAAAAGAGCATCTAACAAAAATAATACCAAAATCCAATTGAGACATAACCCCAACCATAGAAAAACCCAATATCCATAAATAAGTTGAAGTATGAGATAACATCCATAAAATGGAGCCTTCCAAAAATATGAAAACTTACAACTTCAATCCAAAAGCTATCCCCAAATATCCAAATGCTAGTCAGGAGGAATAGAATGGTTGGCTCCTGTATTGCGTGGGGATACAACACCCAAAGATAGGTTAGAAGATGAACACTAGTAGGAACTCAGGATAAGGATAAAATAATTCCATTTATAAAACTAAGTAAAACCATCCATGTGCACACAAAGCATACATATATATGTATAACCATGTCGGGAAAGGGAATCGGGTTTAGTATGCGAATAAAACCATTACCTTGGTTGTATAGCTCTGCTATCCCAATCCACCCACAGGCTATATGGGTTCACCTCCTCCTACTGAAAGGGCCCCGGTGAATGAAGTCGCACGACCAGGGAAGGAAACCTATCTTTTTATTTAACTCTTTCATCAAGAAAAAAGAAATGTCATATAATTAAAAAATACTAACATTTTACATGTGGATGGTAATGTGGCATAGTCACGTGATTTTTTATGGAAAAGGCTAAAAAATATTTGACTTTGATGATCCTAATGAGATTAAGTCGATCTTGAAGTTGTAGCCATGTGATCAGGAGGTCATATGGTTCGAAATCCTAATCATAGAAACCACCTCTTTTGTATAGTTGTGACTTATGAGGTGAAGTCGTGCATTTATATGCTATGTTTCTTCCCTAGTCCCTATTCATAGTTAGAGCCTTTACTAACAATTCTCATCTCAACGTTTGTTCTATGTTTTTTTATAACCACTTCATTGGTAATATTAAAACAATAGTTACAATCTACTATGTATTTATAATTTACTCACTATGCTATTGCGTTGCTGCTTCATGTGTTAAACTTTAATGTTCAAGAAATTTTAGAGGTTGATATAATAAGTTGGCTAACTTTTTTTGGTGAAGTGAAACAATTTCTTTCTACTATTATTCATTTCGTACGTATGATTAGATTTTGAATTTCGTTAGGAAGTACTTCAATGAATAATACATCAAGGTATTTTTGAACCTTTTCCATAAAAAAAAAATCACGTGACTATGCCACATTACCATCCACATGTAAAATGTTAGTAT
Organism: Capsicum annuum; assembly: GCF_002878395.1. Lineage (NCBI taxonomy): Eukaryota > Viridiplantae > Streptophyta > Magnoliopsida > Solanales > Solanaceae > Capsicum > Capsicum annuum. The sequence continues at coordinate 86,407,156 of NC_061111.1, forward strand.
TTTTTAATTTATGACATTTCTTTCTTCTTGATGAAAGAGTTAAATAAAAAGATTATATTCAGTGATATTGATTTATTTTTTCTAAACTCAATGAATGTTGATAGTTTTTCTAATTTTATGTTTAATCATCAAGTATTCATAGAATTTTTGAAAATTCCACTTTCAGAAAAGTAGATGACATTTAATATATTTTAATCATTAGAAAAACATGGATAAAATTTTCTTTAATAATTTAAGCGAAAATTTTATCATATAATGAAAAAATTGAATAATTTGTGCTCCTTTACCAAAATTTATTTTGTACCTTCTCAATGTTGAGAAATTCCAAAAACGTTAAACTAAATCCAGTAAAAACACTGATTCATTTAATTTAAATATTTTTAGAAATTTTTAATTTTACTGACCATATTTTTTTCTAAATCAATAAAACTGCTTTGCAAAAAAATAAAAATAAAAATAAAAATAAAGAAGAAAGGAATGTGATATAATTAAAAAATATAACATTTTATATGTGGATGATAATGTGGCATAGCCACGTGTTTTTTTTAATCTAGATGGCATGCTTGGTGGAATTTTTGTAAGGGGAGGGGTATTTTTGAACCAAATATTTAATAGAGGGGTATTTTTGAGCCAAAAAACTAACGAGGGACATTTTTGATCCATTTTAGATAGTTTAGGGGTATTTTTGATCCTTTACTGAATTCTGTTAGAGGGAGGGGTATTTTTGAGTCTAATATTTAATGGAGGAGTATTTTTGAGCCAAAAATCTAATGAGGGGTATTTTTGAGCTATTTCAAATAGTTCAGGGGTATTTTTGAGCATTTTCTGCATAATTAATTCCAAAATAAAATATGACAGAAGAACCAACAATCCCGTCGACTGGTTTCATCCCCAATATCAATACCAATACCAAGGCTGACACCAACCCAAATCCCTCCCAAACCAACCCGTAATAGTACTACAAATCCTCTAACATAAAAAGTAATAAAATTTGGTTGGGACATTCCCCAACCATGGACAAAATCAATATCCAAAATAAAATCAAAGTGTCTAGAAATATCCATACAATGAAATGGAGCCTTTCAATGGATGAAAGCTCACCATTTCAATCTAAATATTTATCCCAGAGTCAATCACTATGTAAGAGGAGTAAAACGACTAGTTCCTACATAGCGTGGGTATACAGTCGCCAGCAGAGGGTTAGTGAGTGAATGCTAG